>NW_014577083.1:192009-213409 GCF_000485595.1 Priapulus caudatus
TACATGTCGACGCCTAGCTCGATGCCGCGATGTTTGCACCGCTCGCTGCTATTCCTGCTGGACTATAAGACGCATCGTGCACCACTCTGCAATATAATATCTAGTCTATTTTACTCGATATTAAGAGTAGCTGCGGCTTAAGCGCAATTCGATTTGTCGGTACTTGGCGCCAGCGAACAGAAAAGATGTGCTCGCTTGCCCGCGCTCGTCCTGCTGTCGCGCGGGGGGTTTCGATGCGCGCGAGGAATGACCTGTCGGGTGTAGGGTTTTCTCGCGACTAGCATGCGCTGATTATACTGTGGCTAGTCCAGTATAATGCGGGAGACCATAGTTGAGTACATCAGAAGGAGCCGGCTGTGTCAAAGGTGTAGTGGCGTTCATATGGGCATAATTGTGCGTTGCTTGGGAGTCGCTGATGGTGCTGCTCTCGTGTGTGTGTGCTGTTATGTGTTGTCGTGTGCTGGCATTCTATGTGTGTATTGTGTGTTGTGGGGTCGCGTGTGAATGTGCTGTGGTTGTAGATGTGCTGGTGTGGCGTCGATGTGTGCGCGCGCGTCGTTGTTATGCGTATGTGTGTGCGTGGCGTATTGCGTGTCCGTGCGTGTGTGTGTGTGTGTGTGCGGAGGCAGCAAGAACAGAGATTTAGAAGGGCGACGGCGTGAGTACACGATTTGCGTATTCTATCATTCGTTTCTCCCGCGATGACGTGATGCAGCTGTTGCAATTCAACATAGCGCAGTTGCAATCTCGAATGGCTGTGGCGAGCATTATTAACTACTTTACAGTGGACCCTTGTTGAGCTTCAACTACAGTTTACTCATCCTTCCTCCGTTTTGTACCGCTAGACTTCATCTAAAAACGGCGGGCAATTGCGACATGGTCGTGCGATTTGCCGGTCTTATGGACACAGCTTCTTCTTAAGCCCTGGCTAGTACCTTTGTATCCTCGCCACTCATTTGCGGTCTGCTTTCTCGTTTACGCGCTACAAGCAATGACGGTGACTCCCGCACATAGAACGAACATTCTCCGACTCCTCTAACTAGGCGTTTTGCGCACCCTTCATCCTCAAACATTGGTCTTCCGACGCTCCATTAAAGGAGAATAACGCATTGAATTTCCACGTCCTCTCCGGAGCCCGCCGCTCGAGCCCGTTGATACTCGCCTACGCCGCGTAATTAGCACAAGGATTAAGCGTCGGAGGGCTTCAGCTTCCTCCGCCACCATACGACGCTATCATGCGCGCCCGGTTCGGTGCTGCCTTTCCTCAGACGTTTCCCGTTTCTGCAATCGCGTGCGCGTGCGCGCGAGTGTGTTGTGTCAGCAATAAGTGCCGGTCGGTGTCCTCGTATTGCGCCTTACTGCTCTCCCCGCTGCCCTATAGCCCTCCTCTCATCATTTTACCACTCCGCGGTTCGTCTGTGCCGCACTCCCGCTCTTTTGCCTGCTCGTGATATTTACGTCATCACCGTCTTGGTCGTACTTCCTCCGCCCGATTTGATCGTCTTGTTCCTACCGCGCAGAAACTATATCGGTCTGTGATCTGGTTTATTCGGGCTCGCCAGTTAAGCGAGCATATTGCCGGTGCGCTCGATAAGTTATTCACCGGCTCACGAGCCACGACGCGCTGCCAGGAAGAAGACTAGAGACGGGACTGGGCTCGCTAACGCAGAGAGGAAGGTATGAGGTGCGTGGCGGAGAGGGAAGACGCTCAGGGGAAGCGTGCACGAAGATGGTGTGCGGTGCGAGGTGAGTTACGACTGGGTGAGGTTCAAAATTAATGATTTTCGCATAGATTTTCCGTGTAACTGCTCCGTGTTATATTGCCTAGTGACAGAGATCATTGCTTCAAACTATAGTTTGGTCTCGATATCTAGGGGGCGGGCTTGGCTCACTCAGACCTGGACTGCGCGATTAGGGCGACACCAGCTAAGACCCAGGACGGCGACGGTATCATTTCATCAGTTCTACGTGATCAGACGCTCATCTTCCACCTCTCGCTCGCGCCGTAATTAAGCTCCTTTACTATCTCATATCAGGTATGTATATTCCCTATTATCTACTCCCTCGAATTTATAGTACCTATATATATAATATATACCTACTACTATATTAAGTTATACAGCATGTTATTAATTCCTATCAGTCACTATGACTCTACCCTCCGCTACCATGCATTCTAATTTCTTTTTATATACCTTCTTAACTACCTTATATACCATACTATTACTATATACTACCGTTAAAATCTCTTTCCCCATCTCTCTATCTTGCTCCGCAAAGCCGCGCGAAATCAGAGCGTAAAACCGCGCCGCCGGATTCTCGTTAGATGACGTCACGCGTCGACGCGCCGCGACGGCTGTCTCTAGCCTGCCGACGACAACGACAGCGGCAGTGGCGACGGCGACGGCATCGGCGGGAGGGATGAGAGATGGGAGAGAGAGGGCGGAGAAAGTTGAGGAGAGAGAGGAAGAGCGAGAGAGAGGGGGAGAGAGGGGAGAGAAAGAGGGGAGAGAGAGGGGAGAGAGAGAGGAGGAAGGTGAGGGGGAGAGGGAGAGGGGGATAGGGGGAGGGACCCGGCCTTATGGTCTGCGCGGAGTGTCAATCGTCGTAGTTATAGCCCGTAGCAAGCGTGCTATAAATGACGCTTTACTCGGCCGTCAGTGGCCACAATGACGCCAAGCAGCGCTCAAATTCTCACACAGCCGGCTCTTCTATTCTCACTGGTCTCCGCATTATACTGGACTACACGTATAATCAGCTATGCGAGAAAACCCCGAGCTATCCTCGCCATCGACGCGCGCAACAGCACATCTTTTTGTTCGTGCATTTTACTTCCGTCTGTCCGCTTGCCTTTCAGCCGCTCGCGACGGCAGTTTTTTGCGGTATGTTTAGGGACCAGGTCGATATGGAGGTGCATGCGTCACAAGAGTTGCTTTTGGTGGCACGCACACAGACCTTTCATTACATTCAGCGAGCTATAAAAGTTTTACTCGTATCCTTTCTTGGCAAAAATCAGAAATCCACTTTTGAAGATAAGCAACACGCATCAGCTATTACAGTCACTGCATCCTCTGCTATAGTGAAAATCTTTGCGCTGCACCCGGCTATGAATCCTTCAAGTAATACTTTGTCGTCATCGATTTGTAAATGTGCAGTCTTTACACAAAATAACTAGGTAGCACGACTTTTTTTGCGAAGAAGAATATGACGGGGATTGTCGTTTGTGAGACCTATTTTTTCTCAGATTCTTTCTGGATACTCTACTTTCTTCTAAAGAGACAAATTCTGACGCCAGGCTGGACAGCCAGGTCTGTCCTGACATATATAAACACAGTTTTAATAAGGGATTTTAGCTTCGCGCAAGTTCTCATAGTTGAATTGTCATCGTACACTTTCCATATTTTTTATATTTTAGAATGTTCTAGTTGAAGGTTCACAGTAGTGTCTGTTAAAAAAAGCATCTTACAAGTTTGCAGAATATTTAATAACTGCTTAGTAAAACGTCTGCATTTGATTGAATAATTTATTGTTGAAAATCCATATTAAAAATACCAAAAAAAACCTCACCGCTGATGTGCTACACGATCTTTCCTCTAACGACTGGATATATCATGTTCGTCGCTACATTTCTCGCTCATCAAGCAGCACTCACTGATGATTCCGCGCCATCAGTGCGATATCATTTTTATACACGCGTGTGAAGTGAAATTGCAGAAAGACAAATCCAAACGTGTGGTAGTTACGCTGACCTGGCAAAAGTCACGATGAACCAAGTATGTGTAAAAACTACATAGTATTTATTTAGTACTGTATCGTATTATCTTCCTTTAATTTTGATATAATTTACATGCGGGCTTACAACGTTCGACGATGGTTTACAAGCTTTAGGTACAATCGCAGTATAGCTAGATAAATGTACTCTAGCACTACCAACTATAGCAACGTTAGCTGGTACGTGTCATCTATTACTTAGATGCTTGACATTTACAATTTACGAAATGCGGTATTTTTCCAGAATTTGCCGAACATCCGCGTTTTCTGCGAAAATGTTTTTAGAGTTAAATTCCACTACGTTAAATTCAAAAAGCACATATCACGGAGAGTAAAAAAATAGAGATAAAAAATGTTCCTATTGGATAAGAGTGAAACAGTGCACGACCCGACTGTCTCTACTTTCACGCATCAAGGTTCGTGAAAGTTTCAATCTAGGCTAGAATATCGAACGCCTTCAGCCACCAATATGCTTGTTACATTGATATAGCGTGCATTATTGCGATTTTAGCAATTTCGCCGATGCAACTTTTCTTTCTCCGAAAAATGTTCCGTACTAACTCTTATGCAATATCACGTTAACGTTGGCGTCTAGTTTCCGTTAAAAGGCACGTCCTTTACTGTCATATAAAACAAGAAATCCACGTACGCGTGGATCCATCTGTTGCGATTCTAATACCCTATTTCATTGGTGCTGATTATTTCGTATGTCATTCGCTGTTTACAGGCTATGGCACTGACGCTAAACTCTAGTTCACAATGCGCGGGGAACAAGCAAGTGTACTTCCCATAATTTTCATCACTATGATTTTTTTAATCTTCCGACAGCCACTTGTTATTATATATGATGTCTCATGGGAACGATAACGGTTCGTTACGCTACATTCACGTATTCCACCCGTTTAAATGTTATACTGAACGCAACCAGCCTCCAAGTTTTATGCCACCTTACAAAATATTTTCCCAGACAAACGTGACTGACATTTATAAATATAGGCATGTTTTAGAGTAATTACCTAAGATGTAATCCTTCCTTGTTAAACTTGAACTATATCAATGTATACCACACCACAAGATTTCAGTCCCAATATGAAGCCTTAAGTTCAAAATATGCCTTACTATTAAAACTGTTCTTTACAAGTTGGTGAATACAAAGTTCCGTTTCTTTGTAAATACCAAGAAATATGTTAACTAAATATTAAATAGGATATTCAAGAAGAGACATCCATTACCACTACCGCTACTGCTACCGCTACCGCTACCACTACCACTACCACTACCACCATCACCACTACCACTACTACCACCACTACTACTATTACTACTACTACTACCATTGCCGCCGCCGCCGCCGCCGCCGCCGCCGCCGCCGCCGCCGCCGCCACCACCACCACTACCACCACTACCACCACCACCACCACTACCACTACCACTACCACTACCACTACTACTACTACTACTGTGCTGCTGCTTATACAGCTATCACTATGCACAGCAAAACAGCGACGCTGAAGCATTCAAATATATACTGAATTGCATCAAAATACTACTAAACCGTGGCGCGTGCGCAGTAACGTGAATCCCTCGGCGCGCGGAACAGCGCATGCGCGCAGGCAGGCATTAGCCGCGTGCCGGCTGGCCAATCAGCACGCGTGACGTCATCGCTAACGCTTCAATAATACATCACCTTCATCAACTTATAATGGACAATAGATTCCAAATTCAATTTCAAAGGCACATAAACAGGATTATTTATTTACAATGCCCGGACTCTCGTCGACTCGAGATATTGCATTATGTCTGCAATGAACTGGCTATTTAGCCAGTTCCAACCAGCCCCGAACCGCACGGCAGGCTTTTACACCCTGCTCCCATTTACGGATATATATATATATATATATATATATATATATATATATATATATATATATATATATATATATATATATATATATATATATATATATATATATATCTGTATCTACCGAGAGTTAGAACTGCACTATTTCGATCATGCAAAAGGACAAGTCCAAGAGTTTGCGCACGTTACGTATGGGACATTCAGAAAGTCATTGATTTCACTGTTTTTAATCCAATGTTCGACATCTGCAAGGAGAACACCCACAAGAATATATATGTTATTTGTCCTTGGGATGATTATGTAATTAATAAAACTTGGTGCGTTACGTATGGGACCGCAAGGGGACCTTCTCTTGGACTTGCCCAAAGCCACGAGTAAATGGATGTAAGTGTCGTACGTCGCAAACGTACACGCGGGTGAAATTTCACCGGCTTGCGCATCTTCGTTAGTACACAGTGAGAATTGTTCTTCACGATGGATGGATGGATACAACGAATATAAATGTAGTGTTTGGTATGAAAGCCGATCCCGTGCACTATGCCGAATATATTTATTCGAGCCAGTACATAAAAGTGACGCCATAATTTCAGCGGCAAATCAGCCAGAGCTGCGCACGAACCAGCGCCACCAAATATGCCACCGTTTCTTGCAAACCAGCCCTCTATACTTCCCTAGTTATTATGCTTGTTACGAACGCAAGCCTCAACGCCACCCTTAAGGCGCGGACGAAATGACCACTCATGATTATTACTTGAAATATCTGTGTTTGAATACACTAACATTATTCTGAATTGCGAGAAATATCATGCATGCCAAATTTTTCTGCATAAATCATAATAATCTTTTAAGTAATCATGGATGGTCACGGGCAGTCCGGGCAAAGCGGCTAGTAGGCTTAGACTATGAAACGGAAGGGTCCGGTGTAAGAGTCCAACCATGGTAACAGCTGTCGTGACCTTGAGTGAGCCACGTGACCAGAGACCGTGAGCCATGATATGTCGAAATACATCATAAAACGATTCTGTAGATAATGTTTCAGAACGCTGTGGCATATAGTCGGTTTGCCGGCCCTATATCTCCTATATGTTGACCCTGCAATGTTAATTACTTTGAACTTTTTTCATGGAAATGTGTTCTATATAGTTAGGAGAGCTGATTTAGCTTGGTTGCTACCTGTGCAACGTTGAGCATTTCTTGGAATTCAAGATGGCCGCCGCCGTCGATCTTGGATTTGCGTCAATGTATACAATTTGTGATCTCGATGCCCTAGAAGTGTCATGCAAATACCTCTTTTTAGGGGTTTTCGAGGCAGGCGAGTCATTTCTGGAGTTATTTTTTAGTATGGGGTCAATGTCAAGGTCAAAATGACGGTGACACGGTCAAAATAAGAAACACTTTAATCGTAAATTCACTGTTCATAGAAGTATATATAGGCTGACACTAGAGCTTGACATTACCAAGACCAACAATGGGGATGAAAAACCACCCCACCGATGTCATGGAGTTCACCCGCATCCTGGCCGCATCATCAGACACGGAAACATTGGTGTGATGCAGCTCACGATCCCCCGAGTCAAGAAACCGAGGCATTCTCGCAGCAACCTCATAGCCATATCAGGCATATCAGCTGCAGCACTACACAGGACCCTTCGCAAGCTGAATCCACCTCTGATTCGCAATGAAAGCTCTGTCCGCAGAAGAGTCACAGCTTCAATCACGCTGCAGTGCAGTTTCAGTGGCAGCAGCGAGACGGCAGCCTGGCTGTCGCAAGTCCATAGCAGTGACAACGCCTGTCGAGTGGGGGGCTTCACATTGCTCGCAAGACCGACTAAGCTGCGGGCTCTGCCCATAAGCCAAGACACTTTGGTGGTGTTTGTACCGATGATCGATCACACCCTGCTCACCAGACACCGTTCTGACTACGCTCCTGTACTCGCAGAGGACTCTCAAAACTTTCGGGATGCAGTACACCCACCTCTCTGTTGATCTCCAACTATATCAGACTGCATGCCTAGTCCAATGGAAAGACCTCAGCGCTGGACCAATACTTATACTTCACCCGGGCATGATGCACACTCTCATGAGTTTCCTGGGCTGTATAGGGCACTGATGAAGGCATCTGGCGTGGACGTTCTCATGAGCGCAGCATTTGTTGCATGACAGCATCATCACCGGGAAGACCTGAACAAAGGCTCTACGGGCATACATCTCATGCATTGCCATGTTTGCTGCAGAGTTTCTACTCAAATGGGGCCAAGACATACCAGAGCTGAGTGACTACCTGGAGACAGCCAGAAAACCCAACTGGGAGGCTATGGGTGGACTGTCCATTACAGCGCACACTGCTGACGCTCATTTCCTGCGTGAGAGAGCGGAATGGTGACTTTCTCCTCCAGCAGCACTGTTCTCAAGGCAATGCTGCCGTATTTCTTCGCAGCAGGTCACCACAATTATGCCCGCATACATGAGCTGGTATGTGCGACAGATGGAGCCACTTCCAGCGTGCCCGGAGGACCTACTGGCAGGCGCACATGTCTGTCGGCATTCTGATGGCGGACGACCAGTTCCAGCAGATCAGTTCGGCGAACAGAAATATATCAAGCGAGGGAAGGGTGCTGGAGGTATGAAGGGGCATATCGACGAGCCGCCAGCAAAGTGGCTGTGTGGGTCAACAGTTTCAGTGTGTGTGCCCACCTCGACATCGCCATGGAGATATGTACAGTAAAGCTGGGGATGAGGAGAAGCCACGTGGTCGAGTGGATAGAGAGGAGAAGAACAAGCCACAAGGAGGAAGGGAGGGAAGAAGAAGACTGATGAGGTCGATCGGAGGAGAGATCGGAGCCAGAGCTGGAGAAGTACACTCACCCCTCAACGAGCAGCATCCAGGTCTCCTATAACACATCTGCAATGGCCAAGTGGCGCCCGACACAGTGATGTTCAGGGATGCACTGACTTTCGGGAGTGAGCAAAGCAAGCAGTTTTCCGCTTCACTAAGTAGTGACTTCCACAAAACCATAAAGAAAATGGTCACCATCAATGGAGGCACTCAGAAGGCACGTCACTGTCAAGGGCAAGGCCATCTACGACATCGAGACACTGGTTAGTCGGGCTGTTGTCTTGGGGCAGCAGCTGAGCGGGATCTATCCAACATCTTCCAGTTTGAACTGAGTCCAGTCCCAACATCCCTGATTGATGAGTATGGATGTTTGAGGAAGCAACAAGGCCGTGCTCGTCAAGTGTCTCGTGTTTCTGTCAAGACTCCACCTGCTCCAGACGTGGTGTTGGTTGACGCCGGTCAGCTGCTGTACCACGTTGTGTGGCCAGTCGCTGGGACCGCAGGAGATCTGGCTGCAAGCTTTGGTGCTCGACTGGCCACTACCCCTGGCTCAAAGAAAATATCTGTTCGACAGGTATGACCAAGCAAGCTCGCTAGCGCAAAGGAGCATGAGCAGATGAGAAGAGGAAGAGCCAAGGAAGTGGGCCTGACCCCAAACACACCCCTTCCATGCCGACAAGCTATTCTTCACAATGCACGAACAAGAGTCTGCTCAACAACATTCCTATGCAGCTACCTCCTTCCTCACAACATCCAGCTTGTCAACAAGCTGGACTGTGTCGTCACCATGCTGAGGCAGACTCACTCTCTGCAGCTACATGCTGAGGCGGCAGCAGAAGATGCCAGACAATCCGCATCCTCAGTGATGACACAGACGTCTTCGTCCTCCTGGTGTACTGACATCAAGGATGCAGTCATGCCAAGATTCAAATGGAAAAGTGGAATGGTGATGTCCCTGGATATCAACAAAACTGTTGAGCGGTTAGGCCCTAGAAAGTGCAGCCAGCTTCTCGGTGTCCATGCGCTGTCAGGGCTGCGATACGGTGTCGGTACCCCTTCGGAAAAGGAAAACAGTCAGCACTCAAGCTCCTGGAGATTGATATACCAGGTCTGGATCAGTGCTTGGAGAGCTTGCGCGACCCATGCTCAACTCAAAGTGACAGCAGACAGCTTCTTCTTCCTCTCTACGGACAGAAAAGTTGTACGACAATGATGATGCACGTACTCGCCTCTACCGCAGCCATACAGAGCGCCACAACTGAAGAAACTGCCACCGACTAACGTCCACCTGCAGCTGCATGTGCTCCGAACTCACCTCAGATGCTACTGTGGAAGGCAGCAAACCAAACGTGACCACCTGAAGAAGCCTCTACATATTACCAACTTTGGTGGAGTATCAAAGGCTCCACCATCACACCGACCATCTCAACAGCGCCAGTTGTCCCCAAGCGCTCCTGATGTAGTGAGCTGCAGCTGCAGCGCAGAAGCAAGGCATGGCAGCGGAACGTTGCAGCGCTGCAACGTGCAGGCCTCTTCTATGCACAGACTATTGCAAGTGCGAGGGAGGAGTCGCCTGTTGTAGTCAATTCACGAAAAATCAGATGGACACCGAAGACAATGAGAGGAGCTAGGTGTAGATGACGACAATGACAATGATGATGATGCGGATTGAGGAGTAATGAGGATGAGGAGTCATAAGGATTTGTGACAACTACTGTTATTGTGTACTGTTAAGGCTGTTTGCTATTTTCTCGTTGAATTTACATTAAGAGTGTCTTATTTTGACCGTTGACCTTTGTTTTGACCTTGACCTTGACCACATATCTAAAAAATAACTCCAGAAATGGACTCCCTGCCCTCGAAAACCCTAAAAAGAGGTATTGCATGACACTCTAGGGCATCGAGATCACAAATGTTAATTGACCAAAATCCGAAGATCGACGGCGGCGGCCATCTGAATTCCAAGAAATGCTCAACGATGCACAGGTAGAAACCAGCTAAATCAGCTCTCCTAACTATATAGAACACATTCCATGAAAAAAGTTCAAAGTAATTAACATTGCAGGGTCAACATTTTGGCAACTGGACTAATAGGCTAACCACCACCTAACCCAGTTCGTTAGAAGCGAGTCTGAGAGCATCTTCAATATGATGAAGCCATCCAGACATGGTAAATAGCGATGGGATCTTTCTATATGCGCAATACTGCAAATATTCGCCATTGCACAGCAACCTTCACTCAATCGTAGGGGTGCACCGGATCCAACTTTTTATGTTCCGGCTGGAACCTCTAGGTTCTAGGGTTATTTTCAGTTAATTTAGGTTAAAATTACGCTACATAAAAAGTTTCATGGTTCAATCACCATTAGAAAATTTTTTTTTCAATGTTTTAAAACTAAACGACTACAGTTTGATATACACGACGGTGGCGCCACTCAAAGCGCACGGACTGAAAAGTTGCGCCAAAACGACTTTTCAGCCAAGGGCTACAGACCGAGGGTGTTTCTTTATATATTAATTTAAAAGCAAAGGATTTGTAATATCTTATAAACAACATATAGTTTCGTTATAATTATGCGATAAATTTGTCCTAAAATGAGCATCGTTCGTTAAATAGCATTTAGGATAAATAAACTGCACCTTTGTGATTAGTCCCCGTCTGTAACGCTGCAAAAATATTGGAAATGCGCAACTTTTTCAGGGGGGCAGCACGGTCGCGGGTGTCAATGGCGCCGGTCAAATTTTGTAGCGTTTGATGTATAATTAATTATAACAATTAAATTAGGTATCTGGTAACAAGTACGTGTGGGTATAGACGATTTGTTATACCAGTAAGTACAGTTGTATGCACGTAAAATCCTAGAGTCTAGTATCCTTAAGCCTGGGAATAAACTTGACAGTTTTGGCCAGTATTGTGCAAACTCACTCAGCCTGAACGAAATACCATTAGCAGGCACATCACTCAGGCGAGTATAGTACAATGCTCATTGTTCGACATGTTCTCATTATGTCACATGTTCTCATGTTCTCATTAGGCGCTTCACACACAAGAAAAACCGCGATGCTAATCGCGATGAAATACCGAGATAATTGTGTCGTTGTTCACACAGGCCGAATAATCGCGCTAATCGCCGAGCGGGATAATTCTATAATAGAACTGTGCATGCTCACTGCCCGGAATGATGCTCACTGCGCATGCTCGCTGCTCACTCGCTTGGAATGCTGGGATAGAAAATACCGGGATTATCAAAGCGAGCGTTCACACACGCAAATAATCGCAGTCAAAAGTGCGATTTGGAGCGCGATGCTGATCGCGATTATTAGTGGGTATTATTGCGTTCACACTTGTAATAATCTCGGTATTTCGATCGCGATTCAAAAACCGGGATTTGCATCCCGCTTATTCGCGCCAGTGTGAACGCGCCTATTATGTCACATGTTCTCATGTTCTCATTGTCTACATGTTCACATTCTACATTGTTCTCATTGTTCTCAATGCTACAAAGTTCAAATTACAGGATGGTTGTTAGGTGTATGAATCATCTGCCTACAGTGCATAATTCTGGCATCTTTGTCGCAAGGGAATTGTGTGGCAAAACGTGCATGTTGCAGTCTACCTGGTTTTAGTTGATTATTTTCAACTAACAGACAGATTCCATTCCTGTGGCTCTAAGAGTAAGAGTATGTTATTTTAAAAGAAAATCTAGTGAATCACCGGTTAGTTAGCCGATGTTCAAGTGGCAAAGTTTTTTGGGCGGAATAGTGTGAAGTGGTTAACACTATATTGTCAGCAAGTTGACTCTACTGACGCTCAACTACATTCAGTGACTGATCTTTTGATCTTGATGACGCTTGTAGCAGAAATGAATTTAGGAAAAGGTGGTTGAATGCGGTGAGATTTATGAAGTGATAACCCTGGATATGTTTAGTCAGTACAATTCAGTTAAAAGCACTCAGCTGTCTACATGCGAAATCAGTGTCTCGACTCACTCAACTGCAATGTGATTATGCAAGTCTATGACGTCACAAAATCTTTTACTTTGGCAAAAGCAGAAATCTATGTATAACTAAATTCAATTTACGCAAATAGACGGTTTCACGAGAGCGTCTCCTGGTTTTAAGTTCAATCAAAAGCATTCTAAGTAACTGTTAGAATACTCTCAAACGTATACCTGTATAAGGTAGATCCACTCCACTCGCTCCAGCCTGGCCACGAGCATGAAACTATTACGTGCCACATATACGCATTACGCATGCATACAACTATGTGCGCATCCCCGCACGTATATACGCGCATATAGTAATATCTATTCAATGAATTATACTATACAGACCCAGAGCAACCAATATTATTGATATTATCTGTATATGACGATAAAGTAATTTGAATAATATAATGAAATAGCAACACATTGATATCTTTAGGTGAGACCCATTCACAAACATTTTCCTCCTCCCTTAGATAACCTACTCTTTCCCTACACCTTTACGTTTTTGAAAGCGTTTATATATCCACTTATAGGCTATATATTATCAGTACATGTGTGTTTTTCATCACAGATTATGCTTTGAACAGATAACCAGACAATCTAATATCGCCAGGGGTAGAAATTAACTTTTGAACACGGGAATCCAACGGACTCCCTCTCTGCCCTCAAAAAGAGGGAGTCCACAGCAAAATAATGGAGTCCGCAGTCTGGGGTTCAAAATTAAAGATATTAACAATAACGCATGTGCTTATGTTTAAGATTCATGTGGTTGCACGTCTGCCAAATTTTCTTTGGACATTAGCTGAAAAAATACGATAATTCCGCGAGGCTAGTTAGTATAGCAGAATTTTCAGGGCGTCACACGGACTCCTGCCTATGTCAAATCAGGGAGTCCGACAGAAAATCAAGGAGTATTTGACTCCGAACTCTCGTTAATTTCGCACCCTGTATCGCTATTAAAACCCAAGGGGGAAACGCGGTAGGAATATACCAAAAATTATTTTGCTATAAACTAAGCTATGTAAATACATGTGCTTCATGCTTTTGCTTTATTTTCAGATGCATACACGTCACGAGTCCATAATCGAAAATGGACTCTTCTTTTCTATTATGGACTCTTGATACACGTGCACCAACTCTGGCTTTAGTTTCCGTATTACAATCACATTTGTAACACACAACAAATAAACTCATGGATATAATTTGTGTTACACTGATGCCACTGAGTGATTACACTGTTGCCTTTCAGAGAGATTTCATAAAGATCTTAGATTATTTGCGAGAAATTCATGAAGAGATTATCTAGGGGTGAGTAGGTACCTTGTTGTGGATTTAAATGCCACTGTGCCTTATATATACTCATGGGTTCATGTAACCAAAAAAATGATTTGAAAAGAAAAAGAAAAGAAAGAAAGAAAAGAAATGATTTTCTAGCAGTATCAGGTTTTTTCATAATGCAACCATGTTATCAGACTACAATAACGACCACTTACGCCTTACTGTTAACTCTTACTGAACTTTTCACTTTTACTTTTTACTCTTTGGACACAATAGCAGGTAGGTGAGCTTACCGTAGAGGACAAGTTTGTGGAAGAACACTTGTCCGACTTCGTTGCCCATGAAGAAGTAGAAGTTTGACATGATGCAAATAGCGAGGAGAGGGGCGTTGATGGCTGCCTTCATTCTACGCCACATAGCTGCTGACACATACTCCTGCAGAATAAAACACTCACATTGCACTCATCATACTAGATAGAACATGGCACTGTACTCATGAAACACGTCCTCGGCCTACAGGATAAAACTAACACTGTACTGGTTCTATGGGATAAAACCTGTAGTTGCACTCATCCTACAGGCTAAAACACGCACTCAACCTACAAGATATAACGTGACACTACATATACCCTACAGGATAATATGCGTATTCAACCTACCACAGGTGTTATTCGTTTAATTGGCTCTGTCTGTGACAATGTGTTCCAGAACCCACTCGATGCCTGACAGCAACTTTCGCACTTCACAGAAGCAACGCACACTCCAGTAACTATAGTGAAACTTCCAACGAGCTGATATAGTTGCTGACAGACCCGGTACAGAGGCCAGTACAGGAACTCAACTGTAATTACTTCAGTATTGCGTAATTGCAGCCTTTGTAAAAATGACAGGATTTTTTTAAGAATCCTTGCATGCATTTCAGTCTATCTCCATGGATTGCGATTTATATGTATAGGAAAAACGATTAGGGGACGAGAGTTAGTGAATACTTAACAGTTAATATACAGTTACATACTTAACAGTTACATACCATTTGAGTTCATGCTTATTGATTTACACTTAATAATTCATAGGTAAACTCAGGTTAGTACGTGTAATTGTCCTTGGTGTCTTGGCATATCACACCGCTAATAGTTGGCCCTAATAATATTATCAGGATTGTCACAATATACTCATAATATCAGGAGTAGATAATAGAAGATTCTTCTATTATCTACTCGTGATAATATATGTAAGAGTGTCATAATATATGTCTAGATTATGACACTCCTGAATCCTGATATTAGTATATACTCTGGATTTTTACATATACACGAAGTTTCATGGAGCACAAAAATCAATATTACTCTCCACCTCTCCCCTTGGGGACATAAATTTTCTCGGTCGCCAAAACTCCATGCTTCCCTGGCGACCATGCAATAATTGTGTAATGTATTTATATATATATATACTGTGATGCCCTCACTGCCAGCTGAGAAAAATAAAGAGCTGCAACAACTGAATAACGAATGCCATGACAACGATGAGAGCGATGACGCTCGCACTAATTGTCCTTATTTCGACAATTTATTCCTATTATAATACAGTAAAGTGGCTTTATGGCAACCGTGGGACTTGTTAAAAGCGTGCTCGGTCACTACGATCGGCTGTCATTGTTTGGAATGTCAGGTGAGTCATACACAACTTATATACAGACACAGACACATACATTTACACAGACACAGAGAGTGGGAAGATCATGAACTGCATTTTTTTACAACTGGATTCGGGAGGGACTGCACTGTAGCACCGTGTTTTCTCTTGCACTGAAACTTTTCCTCCTGCTATAGGCTGTAGGTCATTCCTTGTGTTTTGAGGTCCTTTATCATCTTTTTCATATCTCTCGTTTCTAATTACTATATCGTTGTTTAGATGTATTCTAATATTTCCACGCATAGTGGCGTTTTACTGGGCGTTCTAGAGCCGTTTCCTACATAATATAGTTTATTCTGGTTGAGAATAACTTGCTTCTTTTGGCTCTTCTGGCTCTTTTGGCTCTTTTGGCTCTTCTGGCTGAGAATAAGTTTTCATCTTTGGGTAAGAATAACACCATTACATTGTAAACGGGTTAGTTTTCTATGCGAAGCCTGCTACAGTAACCAAACGCTTGACTGTTGCCGAGGCTCTATGCTCCAATAGAAACCATTAATAAAAAGAAATAATGCCTTCTCATGCAATCATGTCAGAGATAAGCACTTGCCAGGTGTACATACGACCTTGAGGCAGTTATTGACTATATTATGCACATCTGTGCTGTTCACATTAGCCTCGTTCACACGAGACCTCGTATTTATGAAATACGGTATTTGCGAAATACCAAATCTGAGACAAATACGCGGCCGAGCGTTCACACGCTGATTCGCGGCTCCAGAAATACGGTATTTGCGAGCTGCGAGCTGCTTTAGTAACAATCAAGCGAACAATGCGAAATAAACAGTACGAACGGGTCGAGCTTACTAGAGACGCACCATGGTCATAGCGAGAGCGTGGTCAGGTCGCAGAGACATCTCCATGGACGTAGTAACAGCGTGATGAAAACGTATTGACATCGTGCTGAGAACGGGGCGACAATTTTCACGCGCCCGACACGCTTGCGATACGATCATTAAGTTCGTACTACGCTCGAGTTACGTGGGTACTACGCCTTCCACGTCTCTAATACGCCCGCACTGCGCTGTCTTTCCGCCACGCTCGCACCACGATTGTTTTGAACATGTTCAAAGTTTGGCCACGCTCTCCACGCTCATGGTGACTGCACCGCGCTCGATCGCGATCGCAGTACGGCCATATACGTTCATACTGCGTTCTACACGTTTCCACCACGCTCTTAGAGCGTAGTACGAGCGTAGCGAGATCGGGGCCCTGGTGTGAATGGGGTATAAGAGCGCCTGTCACTGGCCACTCGTAGCCCACCTAGATTCCGAAGCAACTGTAGATATCTGAGCAATCACGTAGAGAAGACATTATAGGAGATGATATTCAGATAAGACATTATATCAAGGGAATAGTTCAGCTCATTAGCTCTGATCAATGATAAATTATGATCTACGATCACCATTATAAGATTAGATCAGAACCACGAAAGCATCGGCCAACGGATCGTGCCAAAACGTCACACCACCGACACCGTGTTTCCAGCGATGCACATGACAAGTGTAGAGACAACACTGTCGCTAAGTGTCCATAATAATATAAAGTTACATCATTCACTCATAATTATTATTATAGCATTATAACGTTTTATCACATGTGGCATTAACAAAATTAAGCGAAACGTTATTAACCATATAGGATTCGCTGCATTCTAATTGACTCAATAAATATAAAAAATTCATGTTAATTTCGTCGCCACAATCTCCTGACTGTGATTCCGGTATGCTGCCAAGACATTTTCGTCAATAGAAATCGATAACACCAATAAACTGCCTCGGCGTATTATATTATTTATATTATCAGGAGTGATGCGTTTAAGCAACCCAGAAGTAAAAGTTATTAGTAGATACCTGGTCTGTTGGGTATATCCAACTCATAATGACCGCATGTCTATAGCTACAGAAGATGGAAGCGACCGTTGTAGACGAGCAGTATGTATATATATATATTCGCAAAGAGAACAGGGGGAAGCAAAGTGAGCACAGATAATACGAAGAGATGGGATCGACATATACGTAAAATTATGTGTGCGCGCGCGTGCGCGTATTATATACATTTCTAACTAATGACTGGAAACGAATTACTGGATACTCAATAACAATTCCATTAGTGCCGATGTTCATAAAGTTGAGAGTAGCAGCACAAGAATAACCAACGAATGCGCTTCACTTCTCACAGTAGTATGAGTAGTAGAGGAGTATGAGGAGTACTGTAGTAGATTATGAGTATGAGCTAGAGCGCGAACGTAGTCTTACTACCATCTCACACGATTCCCCCAAAACACCTGCAACTCTCGCTGCTTCTGCTGCTGCTGCTGCTGCTTCTGCTGCTGCTGCTGCTGCTGCTGCTGCTGCTGCTGCTGCTGCTGCTGCTGCTGCTGTTGCCAGCGGGCTGCGCGGTTTCCACCTGTATGACGTCATGACGAGGTGATTTGTTTGATCAGGCTACCCACGTGCGTTCGCGCGTGTTATGATCGGTGTCCGATTGCAATGCAAACATTTTTACCACACCATCAAGGATCCATGCAGTATCAATAAAGAGCCAGGTGCTCTATTGTTTGTTTTAAACCAGCGATTTTGATGAGCTTGTGTCGCTCAGTTCTTCGTGACAAATTGATGCCGAAACCGCGCAATGCTAAGTTCAAACGCTAGCCGCATTATAGGCAATTAACGAGTTTGTGAAGGTGATATGCTAAGTTTTCGTTCGTTATAAAAATGGGTCCTAATTATGAACTAAAATATACATAATAAAACTACAGTTACTTTTCCGTTTGCTTTTAGATGTCAAATTACGGAGAACAATCTCTTGGAAATCCTAACTAGACTCACATCAAAATAACAACTAATATATGACAGTAATATCATCTCAGTTAGCGAACGAATCAAATAATACAATGAGTCGGATTGTACATACTATATTGATATTGTGACAAATTGTCCACATGAAGTGTTTTGCAGCAAACACTGCACTAATAATCTGTCTCTGTGAGCGCATGTGTCTATAGGTTATTGACTAGCGTGCATGCTTCGACACTGACAAGGCTAGTAATGGATTTCTAACTGGTCTATCACCCGCATTTCCCGCAAACGTCTACCTTACGTGTATGGACAACATTATGTACCTATGTATGTGTAAGTGTACATGTATATATATCAAGAGTACATAATAGAGCACTCGATCGTACTAGTAAATCTCTATTATGTACTCTTGATATATATATATATATATATATATATATATATAATATATATATAAATTGAAGAAACATAGGTTTTACTATAATTTACTCTACTATTACAATGTTTCATGTCTAAAAGTTTAGCAGGGTCAATACTTCTTTATTTCGATGGTAAACAAAGCTTTAAGCGAACTCTGGCCGTCTGTTCCAGAATGACGCCGAGTCTTTTGAGGAATGACATAAATACGGAACTATTCAAAGGACAGTGAAATACCTTCCATAATAACTGACGACATATAGTTAAATGACGTACAGCAAGATAAACCCTCCCATATAACAGATATCAGTTAGACACCAGGGGGCCGTTGTCAGAAACATCGTAAAGTTAATGCTAATCTTAATGCTAAGATAGTACCTACGACTAATGTTAAGACTAATTTTGTTTCTGACAACGGCCCCCAGAATTTTATATTGTATTTATATTTATAATTTCTTACACAGAAGCACTCTGATTTCCCAAAACTACTTGGAATTAATTTTTAATGATGCAATTATGGGAAGTTGAAACAGCGGTCACTAGTGAATGCCCCGCCTGTTGTAGCGCACTACGAAACACAGCGCAAATGAGAAATTTCCGCCAGGAATACATGCGTGCTATTAACTCACCTTGAGTCTCTTGCCACTAGCCGAGCTGCAAATGAGATTGGCTATAGCTTCTACTGATACGCCAATGAAGTTCAGAGAGCACCAGACGACCAAGTAATCGTACATTCCATGCCAGTAGTATATGTAGAGAAAGCACATGGCGGACGCGAGAAATTTGTTCAAGTATCTGTCCGGTGCACCACCTACTGGAATATAGATATATCTGAAACGAAAACACTTAGTGTTTAGTCACTTAGTGAAGTGTAATACCGTACCATGAATGTCGCTGCTTATGCAATTGCACGGTTTGTCAAAAACAGTTTAAATCATTGCTCACACGTTTTGCTTCAAAGTAGATTCATGGTAAAATCGTTGCGTATGATACATTGTACCACTTTATACTACTATTCTATATTGTTTTATTGTATTCGCAGATGGACATACTTCGTAGCAAATGTTACGATTGTTCTAAATGTTACAAATGTTAAAATCCAGCTCTCGTGTCAATATATAGCTATTCCTCTAAAAATTTATATTAATCATCTACACTTTGTATATAACGTGTATATATATAATATATATATATATATATATATATAGTGAGTATATAACAGACCGCTTTACATGTTAGACTTTCACACGATAAATTAATCTCTGAAATAAATGAATCACACGAGTCAATACACCAGCCGGACTAATATAATTATATACTGGATTATTATATTATATTTATACTTATTATACTGGATATTATATTCCTATAATGAAATAGTTATAGGAAATAACTCAAGCAACGGCGCTGAACGTTTGCCAGATGTTGCCACAAAGGTGCTCATCGTTTCAGGTTTTCATCGTTACATAGCGACAATAGACGTTGACAGTAGACACTATGTAGATGTATGTATATACATAGACTCTACTTAACACGTGTTACTGTCGCTGAAGGGGTCGTTGTCATATCAGGTACTACAGATATGTACCCGAGGTACATATATGTATACACAAAGTGTACCAGACTTGTACTACAGAAGAGTACCCTAACCCTAGCCCTAACCCTAGCCCTAACCCTAACCCTAACCCTAAACATACCTCATATAAAAATATAAAAATAATACTAAACAACATAAAACTACCTCGGGTACATATCTGTAGTACCTGATACGACAACGACCCCATCTGCCTAAGGCACTACTGTAAGCGGCGCAATGCAGTGACGTCATGAATTTGTCCTTCGCGTTGGAATAGTTTGCGTTTTGTCGGCGGGCTTTGCCAGGCCGGCCACGTCTTCGCGACACGTACGCCAACTTACCTTACCTGTACCGATGTGTCCTAAATTCAAACACATGAGCACATACGACAACGACCCCATCTGCGTTACTGTCATACTGTGAGCACAGCAGCATCAGATCAGCAGGCCTTTACTCGCGCTGTTGACCAAGTCGTACAGTGCTGAGCTTACGGCATTCAGAACGTTTGCTGGGATGGATTAAGGTGCACGGCGTGAGAAATTGAGAACAGACGATTAGAGCGAAAGAATCACGTCTGCTCTTGAAAATTGAAACGACGTACAGTGTCTAATACTGAACATTTACGTTTAACGCATTAACTGTTTTGCTGCTCACTTGGTTATAATATTGACATTTTTTCGGACAAACTGTGAGCGTACTCTTACTAGACCTGTTCCTATACATCAAATCAACTCCGACCATATTTCACGCACAGCAGTCCCGCCTTCTTATAGTCATGCTGTCACATACGCCACGGCTCAAATTCACCTAGCTGTGACAACGATGTAAGCGTTTTAAACCCGCAATTGCGTCAAAGCTCACAGTCGGACGGTCCAGAAAGCCAGATTCAGCTAGATTCGGAAATACTCGAGATAAAACGTCGTAATTTTGGTCATCATATAGAGTAATCAGGTAAGAGTAATTGGTAAGAGTAAAGGCCCATTCACACCAGAGCTACGCTCATCACGATCGCCCCCACGCTCCAAAAATTGCCCGAGCGTGGTGAGCGTGGTTGAGAGCGTGGCCAATTGGGCCCCAGCCGGGCCCAGCGCCGATACTATGATCTAATTACGTCGATACTACGATCTAAGTGCGTCTTTACCCCGATCTCATTGCGCTCAACAAGCTTTCACCACGCTCAAC
>NW_014577083.1:213419-215847 GCF_000485595.1 Priapulus caudatus
TGTGAAATTTTACTGAGCATTTCTAAATGCAATTCACGACAAGAGAATGCTCTCTCATGGCCTTACCCAGGCTCATTCATCAAGCCCCCTTGTTTATAATAGTTAAAACGTTTCTCCAATTCACTACATCAATAGTTAGTTATACAAGGATTTTAACTTCTAAACTGGAGGGGACTTTTGCCTGCTAACATACTTTGATGACCGAATACTAAACTACAATAAATTCGGTCGCTGCAAAAATGTTGGGAAACACTCAAAATATTCTCTGATTGGATCCATTAGCTGTAACTTCGATCAGTACATCTTATTTATTTCCTACTAAATTAAAACAAGTATTTTTCTATGATATTTCTATGATATCCTAGCATCTACTTGAATGTGTTGCCATATATTTTATGGTTTCATGGTATCATCACTCTAGTAATTTCTGTTCACTCACAATTCTCGTCAAAGTAGACCGCTATGTATAAAAAATCAAAACGTTTGCTTTCAAACACGTACGCGTCTAGCGGTTCGGTGGGGATTTGTTTGGTCTGGTAGATATTACAAACAAGTAATGTTCATTTCTCTTCATTTGCTCTCATTGGACATAGATCTGCTTGTTTACACTATAAACACTACTGCAATGAGTTTCATAAACGGTTTCTTTCGCACACGCAGAGCTATTCAACATAAGTGAATGTTTAGTTTGCCAATAATTAACACACACCCATCTCAGAGACCAAGCCGGTTAGTTATTGTGATGGCTCATCGCATTAAATTACACCAATCTTACGAAAAATCAGTTTGTAAAATCCTAATGTGAAATCTACTTTAAATTGGAGCAAATATCATGGCTGATTATAGGTGGTGCACCAGCAAATCACATGCAATAGACATGATCCTCATTGCATTCCCTCGTTTATTGGTAAATCAAGGTTTGAAGTCGAGAAAATCTGTTTTTAAATTATAGATATTGCATTAAATTCGATAAGCCACCAATAAATATATGCTTGTTCAACCTACATATATGTATAGTTATGCGATTTGTTGAGCTCATAAGATCAATATAAATTATGGATAACAGAACCAACCACCATGTGCTTAATTTGATTATTTACACATTCCTAAATTTGGAATTTAAATTTCAACCATTTAAATTTCAATCAAATTTTCATAAATTTACAATTTTTTACATACATACTTTACAATTATAATTCATATTTTTATACCATATAAAATTTGTAATTTATATTTTCATATACTTACAAATATGTGACCCGCTCCAGCATAATACGGACTAAGTCGCAAGTCATTGTTTTGAGTAATGAGCACATGTCAATGCTGAAAATGGCCTACCTGGACAAAAATTAGATTTTTACAAAAATAAGTTCCTAAGTGCATATTTAATCCGGATATATAGGTTCAGATATCTCTAGATTATTATAGTCATTTTTAATTTTTTTTTTTAAGTTTAAAAAAAAGGCCCCTGACCGCTCATCCCCGACTGGGCCCCTTACCCGAAACGCTTTATCTCGAAAGCTGCATATTCCGGAATAAGTCGGTTTCCGATCTTCAAATTGCTGTAGATCGGTCAATTCTTTAGATATAGCCAAATATTATATATAATTTTAAAGGTAATTAAATGATCTATTCAGATATGCACATAACTCAATTTGTAGAATTTCCTACTTAATCCTGGCTTTGCTGGAGCGGGTCACATATGCAAATTACGTTTTTGTATATTCTCAAATTTGTTGTCAATGATGGATAAGTGGGAGATGCTCACTCGCCATTTATGCCATTGATGCACTGAAACTTTGTATGTGAACACAGCAAATAAACCCCACTAAGGATATGACTAACTGCCAATGCTAACAGCTTTCCCTAACCATATTTACACAATTTCAGGTGAACCTTTTTATCAGAAAACGTTTTGATTAATATTTAGCAAGCTGTGTTTGCTGTCCCGCATGTAAACACTGCTTGTAAAGAAACAGGTACAATGAGTCTATAGGCACCTTTTCACTGAGTGCTAGCACCTGAGGCTATTGTAAATATAAGAACCATGTTAAATAATATGTTAGTATGCATAAATGAAGCTACGTTATTAGTCTATTAATCTTCGATCTCAAAGAGATCAAGTGTACATTTTAGGAATTTAGAATTTGAGCAGTCAGCATCTCTCTCTCTCTCCCTCTCTCTCTCTGTCTCTGTCTCTGTCTCTGTCTCTGTCTCTGTCTCTGTCTCTGTCTCTGGCTCTGTCTCTGTCTCTGTCTCTGTCTCTCTCTCTCTCTCTCTCTCTCCCTCTCGCTCTTCTCTCCTCGTCAACTAATATACTCTGTCTCCTCTCTCCGTCAGGCTTAAATCTGTCCAAAGTGGGGTTTTTTTTTATTTGACTAGAAGTAAAAATGTTTAGAAAAATATCACACATAAACAGTGGCCGCGC
>NW_014577083.1:216236-227748 GCF_000485595.1 Priapulus caudatus
AGAAAAGAACCAATGCTAATAAATTTTAAAATCTAAATAACCAAAAGCTTACTAGTATTTGCTATGGGTGATTCCATTGCATGTGTGCACTTTTTAAATGTTACCTTTGCACCGTTTTAGACTAGTACAGTAGTAGTTAGACAAAGGTGCAATAATATTTATCTCTATAACTACTAATTAATGGCAAAAATTCACATTTAGCATAGATATATGCATAGTTTAACCAAAACTAATAGGTAAATATACAATATTGCAAACCTTTATCATTTAAATCATAGGTGATATGTTCAGTGTCAGAAAATTAAAAAACCAAAAAGTGCAAATTGCAAAGTAATGGTGCCATCCAGTAACATAAATACACAATATTGATGAGGTCATATTGGGTATGTCTGAATAATAAGTTGAGGTTATGCAATTTAAGAAACATTTACGTGAACAGTTCACAGGTGACACACACTAGTGGCAAAGCAAAACATTAATTACCATGCCCAAAAAAGCATACTGTATACGGCCGACATACATAGTTCTTTAGTTAATAATACATGCAGCTCTGTGTTCTGTATGAGACATGATATCCTGTACACAATCGTATATATCAATTTGTCACAACCACAGGCAGCACCAAACATCAGATGCCAACTAGCACTAGCACTAGCAGCAAGTCACACCTAAATTTCTACATGATCATGCTACAATAAACATTTAACCAACCTCCCGTAAACATAGACTATTGATCCTACCTTTTTAAATAACTGTACAATCCACGATCAAAGTATCTGCAAGAAAGAATTCAGTCAAATTAAATGGCTATAACAGAGTAAGAGGGATAGAATCTGGAGGGGAAACCTTCATTATCAGCATATATGCTATACTTTTGTAACCCAACTAACTGTACACTTTTTGTTTCACATAAATCTTTGTGATATAACAAAAACTACTGAATTTTTAAGGTTTTATGATTGTATTACATTCCTGCATAGGTATTAATTAGAGAAAAATATACAGGACATTTCAACAGTAATATCATGGTTTTACATTGTAATCTCGTGCTGCCACCTACATTCACCCTACGCTATTAATCAATTATATTAATGGTAATTTAATTGTAGCCATAGAAACTCCCAGTGACATATTAAAATAAAAATGTCCGCAAAACACACATATATGCATGCGGGTATACAAAAAAAATCAATAAAATCTTGACCTGTTTACACGGAATCAGCTAGGCAACCAAGAAAATATGTAACTTATTAACAAATACTTATGGCAAAGAAGCAATGTTAACAAAAACATGATTTTCCTAAGATCTAAATGAGTACAGCCTTCATTTTTAAGACTACATATTTAAAAGTAGATATTACTGCAGAATGCAACAACAACATACACTGGTACGATAATGCCAGACAGCCTTCCTAGTCTGCTAGGTGGTTTCAAGAGCATGCTCTCTTAGAAAATAAGGATCAAAATAGTGGATTCTAATTACACTGAATATTACACATTGTTTCGAACTACAGGAAGTATGTGACAGTGGAAGGTGGAGTGCATGACCATTTTAGTCAGTGCTCACTGCTAACTGGAAAGTCTGGAATACAGATTTACTATACTATGAACTATGAACATATCTATACAATTACCATGAAAGACTAGTATAGCAGCTGTTGCATCGATGATGACATTTCAAAATTCCACATTAATGAATGTTCAAAATGCATTACTAGATTACAGAAATAGGTCACATGAGTTGTCACAGGTAATTCAGTTCCCGTTAACAGGTTTCTATGTACTAAAGGTTAATATATGCGCAATATCGTGTAAAAATCAAAAATGCAATGCCGAGGCATAATAGAGATAGAGCCGAGTGCCAGCCACATGTAATATAGGCGTTCAAGGCTTATATAGCAGATGGCAGGCAAATAGGAGGTTATTTATAGAATTAGTGAAACCGTTAAGCTAACTTAAGAACCAGGGATAGTAATGACGAAGTCGTGAATGAGAAAACGATAGCATATGGCATGAGCATCACTGGCGCTCATAGGGTCTATGTCCCCCAGGGTACTGCCGGAACGTACCCTGGGTACGGTCCAGTATACCGGAACGTACCCTGGTAACTATCTGATATGGTTAGGGTTAGGGTTAGGGTTAGGGTTAGGATTAGGGTTAGGGTTAGGGAGTAGGCGTAGGCGACTCCCTAGACTCGTTAGTGGAGTAGGCGAGGTACGGTCCGGCATATTACATAGTACCAGGGTACGTTCCGGTAGTACCCTGAGGGACATAGACCCTCTCAGCATCACTGGAACCTTACAAACATTCTGAAAAGACATCAATGCTGGAACAGCTGGTATAACAGTCTTTCATGTTCATTTTATACATATGTTCATGATTATACATGTTATCAAGAGCACATAAAGAAGGAGAGCGTACAACGGTGAAATGCTGAAACCATGCTGCAGTATTAGTCAAATTAATAAACTTTCCCCGATTCTTTGCAGTATTATTGATCAGCTGTCCTACCTTGTTAATATAAAACAAACCGCATGTCCCTACGATGCCTCTACGCTGAGATAATGAGCGGTGAAAATCTGGTATCTTCGCCGAAAACCGACTCGAGATCAGTTTTACTGCGACTGTCTCTCGTTTTCTGTACTGTATGTTGCTTCCGGTCGCCGCTGTGTAGCGCTGACTCGATACGTTATTACTACAGCGTTACTACATCCAGCGTAAGGGGCGGGTCATTACCATGGCGATAAATAACAAGACGTTTTTGTGGAGTAATGGCTGCGTCAATGACTGGAAATGCGAGAAAAGATAGTAGAAGGAAAATAAATTTCATTGTCAATGAATGACAGAAACACGCGAGGTTTCCCGAAGCTATCGCCAGAACGAGAGACAGTCGCAGCCACTACGTATCTCGAGTCGGTTTTCGGTACAAATACCAGATTTTCACCGCTCATTATCTCAGCGTATATATCGTCATATATAACATGCATCGTAGGGACAAGCGGTTTGTTTTATATTAGCAAGGTAGGAGAGCTGATCAATAATACCACAAAGAATCGTCAAAATAAAATCGGCAAAGTTTACTAATTCGACTAATACTGCAGCATGGTTTCAGCATTTTACCGTTGTATGCTCTCTTTCCGTTTAGTTGTACGCTTGACGTACCATTACCGTTGTACGCTCTTGATGTTATATACTTACTTCCACATGTCTGAGTACAGATGGATGCGGGAAATACATTTGGGTTGATGAGGCGGATCTAGTCCATCCACTTTAGCAACAGTTCCAGGCAGCCCAAACATCACCACATATTTTACATGGAAGAACTGACCTGTATAAAAAGATCATTTGGAGATATACTTGCACACCAGATATTTTGTCAATACTGATTTTGCCATTTCACTAGTACGATTTGAGAAAAGAGAATGTTCTACTGGAACAATCAATATAGCATGCATGTAGTATCTATTAGAAAAACCATAGATATAAAACAAAATAAGACATGCACTCATGCGAAAATGTACAATTACATATATAATAAATATAGAGATATGAAAATATATCACACAGAAAAAAGTGAAGTTTAAGGTAACACATTTTTACCTACCATGAGACCAACCCAAGCCACCAAGCGGCCATCTACCCATGCTCTTGACAGTATAAAGGTCAAAGATCAATGCATTGAAGTGGTAGAAATGAAGAATGAGCTCTAGATATGTAGCCCAGAACATGACTCTCATGAATTCCCTAATGATGTAGAATATCTTGTCTTTAGTCCATATTCTTGCTGTTTGTTTCATCTGTAATACATAATGATGCAATCACAAACAAACACATTTTTACACGTTTGTGTAGACTTGGCAAGAATATGAAATCTATTGAGCACTGACCTAGCTGGCCCTCAGTGACAGAAGCACTATCCCTGTAACATTGAGAATGATTCTCTTAAGGGCCGGACACACTAGGCGATTTTAATGCGATCTAATCGGGCGACTTTATCGCCCGATAATATTGCCCGATTCTATCGCGCGAGTCGAGTGGACACATCACGCGATTTAGTCGCGCGACTGAAATAATCGCCCGATAATATCAAAACGTTTTGATCCATGCGATTGAATCGGGTGATTAAATCGGGCGACTAAATCGGCGGCGACTGACTGGACACATTAGGCGATTTTCACCGGCGATCGAGTCGCCCGACTGAGTCGCCCGATAAAATCGCCTAGTGTGTCCGGCCCTTTAGTGGTGGGATTAAACTAATGATCACACCACCTCATATGTTGACTAATAACAACTCACCATAACTAACAGAGAAAGGGAGCTGTGGAATTTTGTTTTGGGTGGCAAGATTGAACAATATGGCCTTCGATTAGTCTGATGTTGTACTGTGTACGATCATCTGCCATTTGTCAAAAATAAAAACGAATTTAATGCGAGGATTTCTCATGTTTTGACCCACCGTTTTTAGGGGTGCACCAGAACTTGGATCCGGCCGGAACTATCCGGGCAGATCCCAAATTTTTCAGAGTTCCGGTTCCGGCCGGAACCCTTCAGGAACAGTCGGGCGGAACCAAAACTTTTTCCTAATTTCATTTCTGCTACAAGCGTCATCAAGATTAAAAGATCAGTCACTGAATGTAGTTGAGAGTCAATAGAGTCAACTTGCTGACAATATAGTGTTAACGACATCACACTAATCGGTCCAAAAAACGCTTGCCACTTGAACATTGGCTAACTAACTGAACTGAACCTAACTGATGTTAGGTGATTCACAAGATTTTCTTTTAAAATCAAATACTCTTAGAGCCACAGGAATGGCATCTGTCTGTTAGTTAAAAATAATCGACTAAAACCAGGGAAACTGCAACATGCAGGTTTTGCCACAGAATTCGCTCGCGAATAAGATGCCAGAATTATGCACTGTAAGCAGCTGATTCATACACCCAACAACCATCCTGTAATTAGAACTTTGAGCATTGTCCTACTCGCCTGAGTGATGTGCCTGCTAATAATATTTCGTTCAGGCCGAATGAGTTTGCGCAATACTGGGTCAAAACTGTCAAGTTCATTCCCAGCTTAAGTTCCGGTTCCGGCCAGGTAGTTCCGGCCGGAACTTTTTTCAAGTTCCGGCTGGTTCCGGTTCTGACCGGAACTTGAGAAGTTGGATCCGGTGCACCCCTAACTGTTTTTCATATTTTCTTAACCATTCTGATACCTACCAGTACTCCTTGCATAACACCAAATGTATATAGTAAGGCTAACATATGTCACAGAACACTCGCATTCTTGCCACCAATGTGTGCAACAATCTGCATTTCAAATTAGATTGTTTACATATATGTCAACGCACCTCGCGTGTGATTTTTGTTCTCGCGAGACCAGAACCCTGTCTCTATACACTAGGTTAATTACCTTTGTATACATTTCAAGATAGATACCAGTCTATAAATATTTGCGTCACGTAACTACATGCACTCGTTTTGTGGGTCCATTTGAACATTCCATTATCACGAATCTGAAGATGCATAGCGGGTGCACACGTGTTTGCCGTTGATTCACTGTATTATAGCCTATAACAGCACAAATTTTGGTGAGACCCAATTTGTCTGTTGTGCGAGTGTTCTATGATATGTTACCCTTAAGCTGGGTTTACACTACCGACTTTATGTTGGCGAATTAGCGAGTTAGACCAATTTCGCAATTCGGCAACTCCGAGTTGGTGAAAATAGAACATGTTCTAATCTCCCAACTACGAACTAGTTGCTATCAATCGGTTGGTCGCGCAACTTTTGCGTTTACACTGCCGAATGTCGGTTGTATAGTTGGGAAGTTGGTCGAATTCGCCAATTCGCCAACATAAAGTCGGTAGTGTAAACCCAGATTTGCTATATGCATTTGGTGTCCTGCATGGAGTACCGGTAAGTATCAGAACGGTTAAGAAAATATGAAAACGGTTCGTAAAAACATGGGAAATCCTCGTTTTAAAGTATAAGGTACTCTACTGAAGAGGAAGAGTCAAAGGTTGATCAAATTGATAGATCAAAGCTATGGATTGCAGCATCAAGTTCAAATTTTACAATTAAGTAGAGAATTCCAATATAGAGTTAAGCAAGAGTGAATGCTAATTTTTGCATGACCATGATAAATCATGTAAAACCAAAAGGTTATAAGCTTAACACTCAGAAAGCTTATATGAAGAGGGGTCCAGAACAAGCTTTGATAATTATCAGATATTCATCTGGTAGCTTTATTCTCTATAGCTCTGTGTAGCCCCTTCGCTCCAGCCATAGGGGATCAAGATCTGTAGCAGGAGCGAAGAAGCTACACCAGTAGAGCTATAATCTGTATGAAATCCAAACATAGTTGTACTAGTTTACAGGGAGACCTGTCTGGCAAATCATATTCTAACATGAGCAGAACACTAGTTATTAAAAGAGCAAGTTTTTGAATAGACAACAGTAAGACTGCCCAAGAAAACAAAACGAACATACCAAAGTGAGACACGTTCCTGCAAATATAATGAATGTGGGCATTCCATCCAGGTTGCTACTAATAACAACATCAAAATATTTGTAAGTATGGTATAAGAGACATATTTAACAGACAGATAGTAAGAGATAAAAATGGTCTATTGCTTCAGTTGCTGCTGCAAACTAGTAATTAACTAGTAAACCTAATACCTCAGACTATCTGCCTGCTGTAAATTGTCTGTAAATGTAACCCGAGTATGTAATATAATAAAGGTCTCAAAAACATACCTGAATTTCGTATAAATCATATGTAAGCAGAGGGCCAGTAAAAAACAGTGGTAGGTAGAAACAGTAAGCAAAGAAACTAAGCATGTCTTTCAACCTAGAAGTTGGCTGCGGCCTATAAACAAAAAATGAACACATTTTAAATTAAATCCAATCTCATCTCACATACATCTAGGATAAAAATGCTATATATAGCAAAATATCACTTCTACATCTAGTTAACTGAATGTTCATGATATAGTGCAAAGATTTTCAGGATTTAATTTATATATAGAACATATACTCTGCTCAACATAAACGTACTTTATTTACCTTTTCGAATATTCTATTGATACACTAGTGTAGCGAAGATTCATCATTGCTGTGGTAAACAACAGCTGGTAGAAATGTTCCTCTGATTGAAATTTCATGTATGCTTTCTGTAAAAATTCCAAACCTAATAAATATCAATACATACACTTTTGAAATACACAATTGAAACACTTTTGACGTTGCCACATCTACTTCACTCAATATCATGCTCTGTATATCAGAAAGGACATGAACTTAATTAAAAATTACATACACCATTGCATGCATTATTAAATTAAGTGAGCTTGTATCGTCACACTTGTATATTATCACCTTTGAAATTTTGAACGCTAAAAATAATGCCATCCATATAAATGATAGCAAAGTACTACATATCTTGTTGTGTCGTCTGGCAATATACCTGCAAATCATGGAAAGCCGAGATGTTGAGTGCGGAAAGAAGCACTAAACTGACAGACCAGCATGCGGCTGTTCTTCTCAGTTGTGATACACAGTACATTATTACACAGTGTATGACCAAGTATCCAACAGACAGCGGTCCCATCACGTGGACAAGAGCACACAGTGAATGAATCAAGTAGAAATGCTCCTTGTACTGAAAATACAACGATATTTGTTACTGTGATGTATTAGCAATGGTGTTAGTCATTTCCCTGAATTCAATTGACTATGATTGCCACTTGAAATACACAAATATAAATTCTCATGAATCTGTGAAACAGTTCATAAAATTCTACAATAAATGACGAATTCCTGCACTGTTCATATTTATCGGTGCATAGTGAAACATCTTGTGGAATTCTCTGATAATACCTTGCAGCAGAACCTGTCCACCAGCCGGCCTAACAGCATGTGGCTGCAATACCATGGTAGTACATGCCAAAACCAGGTGGACCAGAAATGCCACTCATAATTCGAGATATCCTATAAAAGTACGTATTAAACATTGGGACTGGAATTAAATTCATCGTTAAAGAGCTACAAAAACAGTTTATGAATATTAGGTTTCTCTTGATCCCGAGCTCCTTGTGTGATAAATACCTTACTGCCTCATGTGACATATGACCAAAATAGTTTAAACTGGAGAACCTTAGGTTATACTTTCAGACCAATTTCATTATTAATAGAATATCACCCTAGAATAACCTTGTAATACAAGTGACAGTTGATTAGAAACCAATCATGTCTCCTTCTTACCATTTATTAATTGTAAAATTATAGCACTAGTTATCAGCTATAGTACCAACGACTTTTGAGTATAATTTATCCTCAATTCTCCAGACTATACCTGCTCATTAAAGCAAAGCACATCCCAGCTTTTACAAAGCATTACAAATGTTTATTCTTCACAACTCATTAGTACTATACTACCTTCGTTCGTCCTCCTAGTATCTTCCAACCTTGATTAAAATCATCTGTGTTCATGATATACTCATTTTCTATATGAAATAGAGATCACGTTTAATACTATAAAAATAAAATGTTTAGTAAAAATATACGAGTGTATGATAAAGACCACATTCAGTACTGGTACTATCATGAACCTACACACATTTTTAAATACTACATAGGTTCATTGTAGGCATATTAATAAAGTTACCATTTATACACATTTAAAAAATTTGTGTGAATTATGAACTTTGTAGAATGCTCTTTTATGTTTAGACTATATAGTGTTTTAGTGTAAATGAGTTAATTTTACTTTATAACGTATTATTACTATCAGTATTCTAGATTACTGTGAATTGTCTGTAATATCACAGTCATCTTCTAGCAATCCTACCTTTGCATACACAGTACGTTTGATATGAAGCATAAAGACATATGCCTGTCCAGGAGAAAACATAGAGCACCACCTCTGCTGTTGGAAGGCGTGCTGGAAGCTGCTTGGCCATTTCTGATAGAGAAATATAAACAATACAATCCACTAGAGTAACCAATCTACTAGGTAATAGCGACTGCCCCTGTATAATTTCTAAGCATGTAGTCCCTGTTATCTAAAAGAAAACAGTGAAGATCAGGCTACAAGTTTGCCTCGAGCTGACTCACACTTAGTGTTGCCGCATTTTGATTGTTCCCACAAACCGACTCGTTTAAATAGGAACATGTTAAAGGAAGAATATGGCTGTGCACGGGTCGCTAGTAGTTTTTAGTTGTTATAGGCTAGTCGGCCCTGAAATGTTGCATTTTCCAGTTCTGGAAGACCTTTTGCCAGACCGAAAAACTTCCAGCATGTGATTGTGAACCATGTAACTTGTATCTATCAATCAATCAAGTTGTTAAAAGATGTCAAATGGAAAAGGTTGAATTAAACATTGGAGGCAGAGGAGTTTGAATTTCTCTAATGGATCCGACTGTAAATAGTGTGTAAGATATGTATAAATTATGAAAAAGTAAAACTTGTAAAAAATTACAAATGTGTATATTTCGATAGTTTAAAGTAATGTAAGGACCACAATGTAAATAAGTGTGCTAGTCCTTGGTAGTTAACTAATTTCATGAATTCATAATTTATTGTAACACTAACAGTGTATCATGGACTGTAGTGTAAATACCTAAATAAAGAATACATAAAATTAAAAAAATTAAATAAACCATAGCCTAAGAATAACTGTTATTCTTAGTCTATGCATGCTACTACTAGTACCACAGGCACTTGGAACGTCTCAATAAAGAAAAATAATGCTAAATAAACATGAAATGTATTTACTACCAAAGTCTAAAATGTTTCTCTACTCCGAGTACTCTCTTTTGCCTATTATTGCCGATAATTTCCTGTAAATGCTGCTCAAATGCTCCTCTGCAACGCACACGTACACCGCACGCACGCTGCTGCACGTTTACACTTATTAAATATATAAGTGCTCGTTTACACTACGCGAGTAAGTGTAAATGTGCAGCGGCGTGCGTGCGGTGTATGTGTGTGTGTTGCAGAGGAGCATTTGAGCAGCATTTACAGGAAATTATCGGCAATAATAGGCGAAAGAGAGTAGAGAAACATTAAGACTTTGGTAGTAAATACATTTCGTGTTTATTTAGCATTATTTTTCTTTATTCATTATTGAGACGGTTTATTCCCGGTTGGCCTACTCCCATTTTGCCTACGACAAAATTCCCATTTCGCCTACAGCAAAATTCCCAGTTGGCCTACACCCATTTCGCCTACTCCCAATTCGTCTACGGCCACGGCTCAAAATCTACCCCATTCCCATTTCGTCTACGATCAGTTTGTTCACTAAATAATCATTTATTATTATTAATAATAAAATATGGTTTTGATTTGCATACATAGACTACAGGAACCAGAACTAAAACTAAAAGAAAACATAGGTACAAATAATGAGAACACAATTTGACCAAAATAGAAAATACAGTAGCATAAAGATGAAACGATGGGAGTAGGCGAAATAGGAATATTGCCGATTCTGAGAGTTGACGAAATGGGAGTAGGCGAAATGGGGCGTAGGCCAACTTACTGGGATGTTACGGGCAGGGGCGGCGCCAGGGTATTTTCTTAGGGGGGGGGCGAAACCAGGGGCGTTTACAGGAACATGCGAAGGGGGGGTCTGGGGGGCTCTCCCCCAGGAAATTTTTGAAATTAGACCCCCTCAGATGCGTTTTCTGCGCGAGTAGGGGTGGTCCGGACCCCCTGGACCCCCCCTGTACACGCCCCTGGGAACTGTAGAATCTGATACCGTGTGCGCTTGCACTGACGGGTGGGGTCCATGGGGTAGATTCATGATTCATCAAGCTGCGTACGCAAAATATTTTGCGTAAATCTTGTGTACGCAATCGACGTTGCTTAGTTGCGATTCATCAACACAGCTATTTAGTACATTTTCGTACGATTTCGCGTACGCAAGCGAGGCCGTTTTAGGTGCGATTCATCAAGCTAAAATTTACGTAAACCTTTGCGTAACTTTACACGAGCTGACGAGGTGCCGTAAACCACTCGAAATTTCCGCAGGTTTTTCCAGCATACCGCAGCATGCACTATTTTATTGAAAAAAAAAACATTATAAAATTACAATGTCAGGTTTTCGTGTCCTGTCGGGTCCGGGTTTATTCAACCCGTAACCCCAGAGCGGCGGCGCACAGAGGGCGCTAGATCGGGTGGGGGGGCGGCGGGCTGGGGGGGGGGTGGGGGGGGGGGGCGGGCGGTGCGCCCCCGCTTATATCATTATGGCAAAGAAAAAAAAGAAAAAGAAAAGAAAAGAAAAAGAAAAAGAAACAAGGAAAAGGAAAAGAAGAAAAAGCAGAAAAAGAAAGAAATCATGCAAAATGTCTTTGCAGAATCGAGTGGTGGGGTGGGCTGGGTTGTTGCACCACCCCCTTCGATTTTGCAAGATAAAGGCTAAAGAAGCCAAGAATATTCTCTGGCAATAATGAGGGGGATTGCCAAAAAATGAGTGATGTAGCCTACAAGCTGGATCCACTTTCATCGAAAA
>NW_014577083.1:228212-239061 GCF_000485595.1 Priapulus caudatus
GTAGTTCCAGGAAGCCCCCCCCGCCTTTGTTAACTTTCGGGCGAGTGGGAATACCAGATACCGAACAGAATGCGGGTAGAAGCCTCCTCCCCCCCGGGGTTTTACTCCTTGGTAATATGTTGCTCCTTGGTTCGATGCACAATTTTGTTGTCAGCATTTTAGGGCTTTGATGCTAAACTGCTGAGAGCTTTCCCAGACCCCTGCCAGGAGCCCATAAGCTGGGCGCCGCGTAGTCGGGGGCCGGTATTCATTCAAGTTGCGGCAACAGCTGGATTGCGTAGATACAGAGTCTAGCAAACGTACGCCCAAAAGCTCATAGGTGCGCATTCGATCAACGCAAGGTAGCACCTGCAGTTTACGCAAATTGTTGAGGAATTCCGGTTTGTAAATCAACTACGCCATCTGTAGGCTGGGTGGCTGTTTGAGGTGCGTGCCGTAGCAGTACAAACGCAATCGACACTGTGCGGACAAGACCGGGATATAGGAGACCAACACTGGATGCTGCGGCTCTGTGTAGTGTAAGACCATATGGCTCTAGCGTCTACAGGAGTGCTGAGGTGATACGGTCGGCACTATTTTCGTTTGTATGATGGTGTGATTCAACACTGCGATGAAAGCAGCGACACTGTACGCGTTGTGGGCGTGCTGTGCGTCGGACCGTACACGTGCGTGCGTTGTATGCAGTCTGTGCTTAATGTGCACGTACACGTGCGTGCGTGTCAGTACAACCGTTGGCGTGCTTGGTCGTACGTACACGGGCGTGAGTGGGCGGCCGTTGGCACTGGTGCGTACGTACACGTGCGTGGCTGATGTGTGTGGCACGTACAAGTGCGTGCGTGGCACGCTACAAGGCGCTCGCACGGCTGATGTGATGGTAGACACTGGCCTAAACTACGAACTCGCTTAATAACGAAAACAACTGCCAAGTATGACAAAAAAAAATGGCAAAGGCGCCGCCTGGTCTGTGTGCTGGTAGTTATGTAATTAGTATGTATTTTAGCATGAAACCCGGACCCTAACCCTAACCCATTCTACTCCAGTCGGGTTATATATGCAGGTTTTCCGGGTCCGGGTCCGGGTTTTATTCACCCCCGGATGTTACCTTGCATTGCCATTGCCATAATACATTGTCATTGAGACGCTCCAACTTCCAAATGCCCAGCCACTGTAGGCCTACTCAGTACTGGATTAACGACGTACGACTACGAGTTATGTGAACGTGTGTGCATCTGTATCATGTACAACGATAAGGTGTAAAGTTGCAAAATTGAGCCATGTTGTATTTTATATATCCTAAAAACTGTGTCATAACAAGACTAACAATACTCACTTGCTAAAGTGCCAGGCAGCAGTTGCAGTGGTTTAGATAAATGTTTACACCGTCATTACAGGATCCCTATGAGGTCACAGGTCATGATTACACGCGCGCCATCTACCAATGTCTGTAATAATTAATAACGACAATCTCGTAGTTCTTCTCACGCATTTTCATAATTGCTTGACACCGCTCCATCCGTGCAGAATAATTGCAAATAATTGCATGATTAATAATAATTGCATGATTAATAATAATTGCATGATTAATAATAATTGCAAAGAATAAATTGTTTGCAAGCTCAATACCGATTTCAATCTATATTATAAGTGAGATGTTGGTCTGTGGCAGCATGTGCGTGCTGCCAAACAGTTTGTAATCGCGTGTGAGGGTGATGGGGTTATTTTCAAGGTAGACACGCAATTAACATTTTGGGATAAATAAATGAATTTAATTGTCTGAGAACAAGAAAATACCATGTAAATTTTCTTGCATCTGTGTATTCAAGTGCCAAGGATGACAATGGGGAAAAATTGGCAGTAAAGCGTGTAATGACTCACTCACATTTTTGGTTATAGCTGCCAAATATATCGCATGTGAAATCTAAATGCTCTTTGTAAACAGGAGTTTGTTTTATACAGGTGACCACGAATACAATAGCCAGCTTGCAGCCAGATTTAACTGTGTTTTATGTGTTTTTAATGAATGCCCCTAATTATGTGCCCTATACACAATTAATGCCCTATACACAAACATACATGCATCCTGTACATACTACATAATACAGACAAACATATTTACTTTGGAGGAAGAGAAGTGCTTTAATAAATTTTAAATATACATGTAGAGGCTGATAAATTCACAAGCATCGAACAGCTATCATAACCATAATTGAATCGTAAAACGCCCACAAACTGCAAACAGCCTTGCCAATGTGCATGAATATAGCAGCATACCAATAGTGGGAGATGGCGAGATTTTGGCTCAACTGTCTTTCTCTATCTCTATCTCTCTTTTTCTGTCACTCACTCACTTTCCCATTGTGAATTCTCCTATGCAAACATAGGCTTTCCTTAACAACTGTGCATTAATGAGAGGTGTGCATAACATATTGCCTAAGTCCATCGAAATAAGCAGTCGATAGATAATCATCCAGTTTACTTCGGCATCAGCGCCTCAATCGATTGCCCTGCCTCGAGTTTTTTCTCCATACTGACGAGAAGTTTTACTCCATCAACGACACACTGTACTTGCTCCACCTCAGAGCTGCCAAGCCGGTCAGAGTTGGAAATGTCATAGGTACCTCCAACTGATGCTGTATCAACACCTCCTGTAGAGTACAATAAAAGGGATCTTTATTTAGACTAAATAACTATAATATTATAACACAAATACACGTATATTACGAATATGCAAGGATACTATAAACTTGACTACGGGTTACTGTAGTTACATTAAAATTGTAAAGTATTACTAGACAGCAGCATTCAGTAACAGGGATTGGCTTGAGTAATGTAATATGTGTCACAATTGGTTTCTGTGTATCAACAATTGAAGCATTCGCTGTATAATTCCAATTTTTCTCATCTCAAAGTTTGAATAAATGGAAGCCCCCCCCCCACCACACACACATACCAGTTCCACGTTTCTGCAGCTTCAGCTTCTTCAGAATTCCATCAAGGCGCTTTTCATCCTCGCTAAGCTTAGGCAGCTTAACGTGGACACCTGCTCGTAGGCCAGTACCCAAGTTACTCGGACAGGTGAGAACGTAACCAAGGTGCTCATTCCACATTATCTCCTTGCCTTGCTTCTTCAGGGCTGCCTCAACCTGTACACATAAGAAAAGTGTTGCTTCTATATAACTCCCTTTGCAATCGTGCTTTCCTTTATCTGTAACCCACCCCCTTACACATACACTACTCCTTGTCCTCCCATGCTGTCTCTCTGCTCTACTCTGCTTTTTAGACCCAGTTATCTCCAGGTTATTTGCGATCACGTTTTACAGATGGGTTGACATCTTGGTAAATGGTCGGACAATATGGCATAGTGGCCAAGGTAGGGTGGACATGGCATGATGGACAAGCTGTTAACAATAAAAAAAAAAATTTTCAAAGCATGACATAAAAGTAAACCTCTAAACCCCTGGGCTTTCTTAAATCTGTTTTTCATAAAGATGGATGTTTCAAGATTTGCATCTACAAGCTCCCTTGAAAAAAACCAGCTTTTTTGTCTGTCCTCTCCCCAAAATGAAAAAAAGGTCTCAAATCCTTTCCTTGGTGTAGGCACATAATCAGTTATTTTTTCTTTGTGTAGATGCGGCTTGTTTGTTACACGATCGCTTAATCTCTCTCTTTTTTCTCACACGCTACCGATACTGCAGGCATCATGAATAATCTTTTTACCGTGATCCACATACCTTCTTTGCACCATTACAGAAGCGAGCAAATACTCTCTTCATATTTCCACCAGTCTCCATGGATATCAGCCTCATGTGGTCTTCCTCATTCACCCACACTAAAAATGTTCTTTTAAAGAAAATGATACTAGTTAGTAATCGGATTCGAATACAATCAAAATAAATAATAAACGGTATAAATGAAGCAACAATATGAAGAATAGTCAAATATATGAATAACACACTCATTAATGATTCACCCGCACAGATTGAGCTGAATCATTAACGAGTCATGCTATCGTCAATCATACTGACAACACAGATCTTAATTGGGATTACTGGCATGTCACTGGTCACGCGATTACTACGATTTTTTTGGATTTAGCACAATAATGCCCCGTACGTTTAATTTGTGTTTTTGACTGTAGCCTAATCTAACTCCAGATTTTCCAATCATTCAACTTATTGCAATATCAGTTCTTGCACAATTATGTAAGCATTTTATTGTTATTGTGGTCAACACTTGAAATTCACTGATCAATCACTATCAGGGTTCCCCCATAGGAATTTTAGAAAGCATGCTGGGCAATTAGGCAATTCATCCTTGATTGCTAACTAGAGCCAACCACGTGTGTTGTAAACAGCCCCAATACATGGGCCAAGCCCATTTGTTTGGAAACGAATACATCAAGCTATGAAAACAGCATGACTGTGTTAACAATGGGATAATAAAAGTAAAAACAGCTGGAATTAAAGGCATGCTGAATAGTGCACATCGCATTTACAGATATTGCAAATTAGCTTCAGCTTTGAAGGCATGTTGAAGTCGAAACCTGCCTATATTACATAGGGCCATAATAAAAATATTGTTTGTTTGCCCTCACCCGTCCGACCCGCCAAAAAGGGGCCAACTCAAATAAATTTCTTGATCTTTCCCATTATATTTTTTTTTACAAATTGTATCACTGTACATTATATAAATCTGTAGGCAATACATTATATCGAGAGCGTATTAAGAAGGAGAGCGTACAACGGTGAAATGCTGAAACCACGTTGCAGTATTATTCGAATTAATAAACTTTCCCCGTTTTATTTTGACGATTCTTTGTGGTATTATTGATCAGCTCTCCTACCTTGCTAATATAAAACAAACTGTTTGTCCCTACAATGCCTCTATGCTGAGATAATTAGCGGTAAAAATCTGGTAATTTTGCCAAAAACCGACTCGAGATACATAGTGGCTGCGACTGTCTCTTGTTCTGGCGATAGCTTCGGGAAACCTCGCGTGTTTCTGTCATTCATTGACAATGAAATTTATTTTCCTTCTACTATCTTTTCTCGCATTTCCAGTCATTGACGGAGCCATTACTCCACAAAAACGTCTTGTTATTTATCGCCATGGTGATGACCCGCCCTTTACGCTGGATGTAGTTGTAACATGCGTTTTACAGATGTACATAGAATAGTCAGTAGAGTTAGACTAGGGGTTGTTTTAGTAATAGTTTATCTAGACACAGCGTCTAATTATGGCAACAGAACGTTTATCATTTGCATTATTTTTTTATTTGAAAACACTACGTACTATATATACGTTTATAGCTATATCAGCTAATATCACTATTCAAAAGAAGAAAATACCTAACAATTATGAACATGAATGTAATAAAATTTGAAATAATAATGTCAAATGATTCGATATCTTATGTTATCGTCCATTGTTTGAATATGCATATATAATTAAGCCAGTACTCACAAAATACTCATAATCGCGACTAGCATACTAACAAATATGCGGTGCATGTAGTTTACTGTCATATTAGGAGTAGCATAACATACTTGTCTTCATTGTGCCAAATGCCACGGGCATCTGGCCAGTCTCTAGCCATTCCAGAGCAGGTGAGTAGAGGAGACACAGGCTTGTCAAATAGGAAGTGATTATCAATGAGAAAGTCTTGTTCTTCTGGTGTCATTCCATCCAGTGGATAGTACTTCCCCTTAAATTCTCCATCCATGCCAGCTAGTGCTATACGTAAACAAACAATGGCTGTTATAAAAGGATCTCGATCGATCTATAAGCTTATATAGTTAATCATTATACAACAAACAACAACAACAATCGTTTTACAGCCGTTTTCCATGCTTATGCTGGGGTTGGCCGGGAGCTCCCCATGATTAGTAATCATTATAGATATTACCCTGATATTACCTGTTAAGTACCATAAACTTCTCTAACACACAAACCACAACTGGAGAAGAAAAAAGAGTGTGCAAGGCTTAATCATTGGATGTTCACTAGACCTAATCTACCTACAATTTATTCGGATTAAATCCAATGAGCATGAACTCAAGACTGCTAACCATGAACTTTAAACATTCACCTAGCATATAATTTCATTAGTTTTCCTATACACACATTCACAATACGTAGATATAGTCTACAATGCACGACACCAATTTTTGACAAATTTCACCATAAAATCGGTGTGATGCTTTAAGATAACTCGGTTTAAACAAGTCGCTGTGTGTATTGCCAAAAATATTCATCAGTGATGTCATAAAATCCGGACTAGATTTATTAGTGGGACTTTGTGGCCACAACAAACAGTTAAATCTGTTGCCCTGAAACCTAACACAGCAATAACCAAACATGATCCTTGACAACATTTTATTCTTCTTTTAAACAGCAACGTTTCTGACAGTAACATTAGTGATTACTATTATGCACCCTAATTATGCACGCTCTCAATTCCCAGGTGGACTCGTGCTACTGGTAGTGGGAGGGGACATATCCAAATGTAACCAGCTGTTGCTATATATATTGCAATATATATTACAAGTTACGAGTCTTTAGCTGGGTTCACACTATAAAATTTCTTTTGAAAAGTTGACGAGTTTATAAACGTTTCAACTAATCGACCAAAGTTGATCGCTGAACTAGTTGCTGTCAACTAGTCGAAAGATTAGAACATGTTCTAATTTCTCAACTTTTGGTCAGCGAGTTGAGCAACTGTTTGCCATGCAGACACTCAGATAATAGAAATCAGGAGGTGTGCCCCGCCACCCAGAAGATAATTTCCGCGCCTGTTTTTGCTATCGGCTGCACACGGGTTACGCCTGGTGTGAAACAATACATGCAAAACTGCGTATCCACGACTACGTCTCCCCGTGTGCACATTGCGGGTGAAATGTTGAAACGTTTACCGACTCGTGGTCGATAATGCAAATGCTTTGAACATCTAATAGAAAGTTTATTAGAACGTTGAAAAGCGTATCAACTCGTCGACTTTTCGATAGTGTAATCCCAGCTTTAGTTGTGTTGTTCGATTCTCCCAATGAACCACATCTTGACCACATCACAGTAGTATCTGACATCACTGATGCACAGCTATTACTGAGCTGAGCGGCATATAAACAGGCTCAAGAACTGTTTTAAATGGATTGCACATTGCTGAATTTATGGCGAGTTTTATGATGCTTGGTGAATGTTTAAGTTAAATTATGAGCTTCTAGGTTTCTCGAATTAAATGTAATAAATTGTAGTTGCATTAGGGCTAGCAAACATTGCATTTCAAATAATTAAGCAAATTCACTCCTGACCTTATACATATATGCACATAGCTTCACTATGTATAAATATGTAGGTTCACTATTTGTAATTGTATGAATAGGTTTATCATAAACCAGACATATAGGTCTACGTATGTAAACAGCAGAACTAGAAAATTTACATTGAAATTACAATAACTGATTTCCTTGCTATCTATTGATCTTAAATGTAAATTCATTCATCCATGTTCCTCTTTGAAAGCGCACTGAGCTTACCAACAGTCACGATTTTCTCCACAGCACGCCGCTCAGCACGGCTGCAATGCGGAGGCAGGCAAAGACCTCTAATGCTCCTTCCAGTGCGAACGCGAGAACTCAGAACATAAGCAGGATCCAGATCTCCTCCCTTAAGATCATCTTGATTCAGGTTGGTCTTGTGCTTGGCTTTAAAAGTAAGGTTCAAAGAGTTACTTAATTGAATCTAGATATAATATATCTTGTCCATAAAATTAGGGGGAATACTTACACAAGCCTATAGTCACCTGGCAGCTCATAAAATTTACCAGACCAAAGTTTTTCTTTACAAGGCCAAGCATGAACTACGCCCTATATACAGCAGCCTACAGCTCGAACGGTCATTTACTATAGCCTCATATGGTGAGGCTGTCTTCTGCAATTTTACCCACCTACCCCTGCAATACCCCTTGCAGCTGGGCAAGTCAAGGACTTTACACCTTACATCCTAATTTATTCAAAACACTGCATTGCAAACGTAGCAGTTCTTAATCGATGCAGGATTTGAGTGTAAATAAGTTAAAAAATTTGTTAAAGAAGCCACCTACCATCTTTCATGTAACCGTTGTGGCGCTTTTCAATCACCGGGTCAAACAAGTCTGCGAACACATCAAATGCCTCCTCGTCCCCTGCTACACAACCAACCGTGTAGATGTAGGGGTGACCTGTGTATGAACAGACACATGTACTCAGGGGTAGAAAAGAACTTTTGAACAAGCGAGTACCTACCCTCATTTGCGGTGCACGTCTGCCAAATTTTCTTGGGACATTTGCTAAAAAAATACGGTAATTCCGTGAGGCCGTGCTCTGGAACGAACTAATTAGTATAGCAGAAATTTCAGGGAGTCACACGAACTCAGGACTGCATATATGTCAAATCAGGGAGTACAACAGTAAATCAGGGAGTATTTGACACCGGACACGCATTAATTTCGCACCCTGCGCCTTTTCCGCCCCACACTGCATTTCACATCCCTTCTTAACTGAGCTGTCACTCTCTCAACCATTCAAGTCTTCTCACTGCCCCTAGACACTTCTAAAAAGTCATGGGCGAATTGTCAACGAAATCCAGAGACATGACATTACAGGCAGAATACAAAAATTCTATTGCCGAGTCCATAAAAGAAATATTCTTTTTAAAATAGACTAATATTCTCATATTTTTTCCGACTACTACAATATTTACTGGTATTGATTGTGTAAGAGCAAGTGTCTAAAGTACGGCTTACATGTCTCAGAACATTCATACATTGTTATTTTCATAAAAACAATACACTAGTTTAAATCTGTTTGTTTACATCATGTTGACACGGTAACATGATAACACTTGTTTCTTGTGAGACCCCGTCCCTGTACTGGAAAAATGGTTTACTATAATTATTTAAGAGTTTGAACCTGTCTAGAGCCACTACATCACTCAATGAAATGTACATTGTCTGGTAGATACAGATTTCACAATACAACGTGCCTGCATTACAGTGGAACCCCGCTTTTACACGCCCCGACTTAACGCGAATTCGGATATAACGCGATGAGTCGTTGGCCACCTTTTTTTGCTCTTATATAACCACGTATATATATAACTCCGATTTAGTTCGGCACTTTATCCGACCCCGCTTTTTTCGCGATGACATTTTATGGACTCCAACCATCGAGGTATAATGGGGCTATACGTATACTATTTGTTTTTTATATAACATATATAGCAGCATAAACCAATGGTCATTTTTATACTAAAGTACTCAGTAACATGTTCGCTCTTATGTAAGACTATAGTTTGCTATATTTTTCTCGATTGTGATTAATGAAATGATTCCTTTTGACATTGGATTCCGCATTTGGAATAAAGATATTTTGTTACCGTCATCATATATATATACACTATATATATACTTTTATTTTTAATTGCTGCAGTCGTGCTGACCACTTACAAGTTACATATATGTATTAAAAAATCATCTTCATTTACAAAAAATTGTAAACATATTTTCAACCTGTGCCATGTGCCCCTGACTGTGAGTTAGCTCCGAGAAACGGTCTTGCGCTAGGGTTAGAAGACCAATCGACAATCGGTCGCACAGCCTGGTCGGGCTATATATACCCTGTGAGTGTGATGTTCCAGTACTTAGCATTTATTGAAAATATTTTATATGTGGGATCCACATATTTTGAGTTAGCAAATGTGACACTAGCTGATCGGATGAACTTTATTGCACAGGTACGTGTACGCCAAATGGACGGCAGCTTTGCCTGCACTACAGCCTATAGCCGTATAGGTGTTTATATTTCACATTGTCATTATGATTTTATCATGATTTTATAAGAAACCATTTTTGTGAAAAGGCATATAACTTACATATTAAGTTTTACTTGGAACTATGATACATTAATTTTCCGCAATATTACGACAGAACGCGTTTCCGATGCTCGGAGGAATATAGCCACGTCGATGGGCATAACATGATATAATTAGGCCTATTGCATAACCGCAGGCGTGGCACACCAGCTGCCATCATTTTTAAAACTTTTTGACATGGCCAAATCCCGCAACACGTCATCACGAAATTACCAAATAATTACATGCATTGAACACAACTGATCATAAACCGATTAAAGGCAGTGATAATACATTGGTATATAGTTATGATTATCTTAGTTTATCTGGTTATATTTAGCGGTTGCGTAGAGGCCTACCTGGATTGTCAACGCCGGTTTGGATGGCTTTGTCAATAGTGAATCCAGACGGCGTTCTAATATCTCTCAGCTTAGCATAGATAGCTGGCGTCAGACATTTTGCCATCCAGTTACTGTGCTTCGACAGATCTGGGAAGTCTTCGCTCGGGTCAAATCTGGATTGAGTCTCGTTGAGTGTTTTTACGCTTTTCCCCGTAGAAGGCATGATGGCGGGTGACTGCTCCAAATCTGGAATTCGACTGCAGTGAGAGCGTGCGTGACGAAATACTTTATAGCACCGCCGTGCCATGATTGGTCGCCTCAGAGCATAACGTCATCCTTTACAGGTTAAAGTGCAGATTCCTGCGCGCGCAGAATATTTTTTAACCTACATTGACATTGACAGATTTGGCGATGCGCATTAAAAAAATAAAGTAAAAATAATATATTTTATAATTTATTTATTTGTCTCGTCACGAGCAGTTATTAGCAGTTATGATTCATACGTAGCCTAATGACATCAAACCAAATATATTTCTAGTACGTGCAGTGGCAAAGAAATATGTGCATGGGCACCGAAATTTATACTAATATAGTTATACGTTATACGAATATACTAATATATA
>NW_014577083.1:239086-241592 GCF_000485595.1 Priapulus caudatus
AAGGCCGCGCGTGCGCAAGAGACATCATGCTATTGGTCAAGTGCATGTGTCGAGACATAAGATGACATAATAGACCAGTGCAACATATGCCATAGCACAAAACGCACCAGTGCAAGAAGAAACCACTACTACCATATCCAGCGCCAAGTAGACCCATCGGGCCAATAGTTGGAGACGGATCTATTTGAGTGGCATTGCATTGATTATACCCTTTGGGGCTCTGGCTTGTCGACACGTGTGAATACCGCACATCTGTAGACTGGTTTGTATACGGGGGTACTTAAACATTTAAACACAAGACCTGGTGCGACCCCAGGGAACCCCCTTTCAACTCGGCAACTTGGGTTACGGGTAGATCCGCCCCTGGTACATAATCCGGTAACGTCCGGCCTGCCGAGCAAGTTGCCGAAAACATTTGAAAAACGAACCCCCCCAATATATAGCTGGCTACGGGCCTGTAGTAGTACACACAGGTGTGAGCTTTATAATTATATAGTATAGTTAGATACACTTATAATAATAATATATTATATATATATAGTATATGTATAGACATGTAGTATAGTGGCTAACCGGTCACTAATACGTGTATGGAGCACCCTATGTCTATAGGCCTACTTACTAGTAGACTATATACTGTATATATATATATATTATAGTATTAGTAGAGGATATAATATCAGGAGCGTAGGCCTATATATGAACGAACATAGTCCCCTGTCCCTCGTCTCATCTGCTCCTGTCATTATAACGCTCGACTGATTAATGATATAATACATATATATTAAAATATATGACGTATATATATATATATACCATATATATATTATAATATATATTTACTTAATATATATATATATATAAATATATATTGATATTATATATATATAGAACCGTAACCCAAAGTTGCGAGTTGAAGGGGGGTCTGGGGTCAGGCTCTTTTTAAAATTACACCCCCTCAGATGCGTTTTCTGCGCGAGCAAGGGGGGGGGGTCCGGACTCCCTGCATGGACCTCCCCTGTACACGCCCCTGCTCGGGCGCAAAGCGACCAAGCGACCGAGCGGGGGGAGGGTGTGGGAGGGGGGTGTTCACTGTTCACCCTCCCGCACGATGGAGATTTTGCAATTATTACACTAAAATGGAGCGACCTGAGGTGAAATTCTTGCAAATTAAAAATAAAAAATTTTTTGGCTTGGGGGGGCTCGGGGGGTGGTTCGTTCGAACCCCCCGAACCCCTCCCTGGCTACGGGCCTGCTACTATACTGCCTACTTTATTTGGCGGCATAATTAATAGGCTACACCGGGTTGAGCTACTATATACCAACGCCGAGCATTTTTCTCGTATTCTCGATATAAACTTGCTAAATATATATATATTAAGCACGCATCAACCTGCCAATACGCGAAAACTCAAGACAAACGGCCACAAGATGTCTATTTTTTTATTTTTTTTTATTTATGCAATTATCCATCATATACAATACATAGCATACTTTTACAATAAAATTCTGAATTTATAAAATTGGATAACTACAAATATATGCATATATAACAAGAGTGCATAATAGAGATCTCTATTATGCACTCTTGATATATAAGGACACAAACAGCATGACTAGCACACTTATTTACACTGTGGACCTTGTTTTGCTATGCCTTGAATCTAACAATTACACGTACTACTATCAGCACTAACTATTGAAATATACAAATTTGTAGTTTTAACCGGTCATACGTATAATGGTACATTCTCATAAGACGATACAAACTTTTCTTATGCCTAATTTCAACCTTTTACATGCCGTGTTTAAATACTTAGCTTTTCTGGAAAGAAATTTCAATCTATTGTTAACCTTTTTTACAACCTTAATTCCCGTTACCTCACCACTCATGGAGTCTTCCAAGTCTATTCCTAGATACTTAACTGTATTTTTATGTGCAATTGCCACCCCATTACATCTGATGTGCAGATTTGGATTATCCCTGAGTTTTTGTTTAAAGTTTTTAGTTTTTAGTTCCAAAAATAATACTTTCTGTTTTTCCAAGATGCAAGAATAAATTAATATTATTGAGCCATATATTGATGGAATGCAATTCTCTGTCACTTGTCTAGTGTCGCCAGTCGCGAGTCGCGAGTTGCGATCTATAGTCACGAACTGTATATATGTATATGCATGTACCGAGCGCATGCAGTTGGTCGTTCTACCCATAGATATAATCAGGAGTGTATAATACACCTATCCATACATACACCTATCCATACATACCTCCTATTATACACTCCTGATATAATCAAGAGTATATAATATATATATATGCGTGCGTGCGTGCTTGCGTGCGTGCGTGCGTGCGTGCGTGCGTGCGTGCGTGCGTGCGTGCGTGTGAGTGCGTATGAGCGCAGAAATGATTTTATAGTTTAGCGTAATACTTAATTGTACATAAAGTACTGTCGTTATATTTTATTATGTTTTATTATATTTTTCTCTGGTACGTTGTACAACGTAC
>NW_014577083.1:241602-265346 GCF_000485595.1 Priapulus caudatus
CATAATCTCTATTATGTAATATAACAGCGGTGAATAATGTCAAAATTTGTTATTATTCACTCATGATGATAAAAGCTTAGTAACAAAATAGAAAAACAAGTGGTTGCTCCAGCAGACGTGTAGGCAACACTAAGAAAAAACGCAAACTCCTAATTTACGCAAAACAGAAAAAAACCTGTTTGTTGAACAAGTACAAATTAATTTTAAAGCGATCTGTCACTCATTTAGCAACGCCAACGCGGCTAAGATAAAGTTATAAACGAAATAAGTGAGGGACAGAAGTTGGAATAGAAAAAAATATGTGGAAATAAATCTCAGGCGATATTCCCTCATTCGAAGATTCACAAAGTAGTTCTGATGAATGCGATGGGGCACCTTAATTACGATTAGGGTCAGTCCCCTACATGGGTAAAAGGTAGGAAGAAGCTAAATTAGGAATAAACCGGGCCTTGATGTTAGCCAGCAAGTCTGCGGGAATCAACGCCGGCATACCAGCGCTAAATAACTTTGCTTATTATTTCGCTTCTGATATCACTATCGTCAGAGAAACGTGGATCGGCCACCGACGCTCTCTCCTTACTATTTCAGTTTCAGTTATAAAGAAGGCGTTGAAATATTCCGTGCCCACTGCAGATCTTGGTTACGCGCAGGACAAATGCTGATTTGTTAATTTTTATAAAGTTTTAAAATGTCGTTATCGTTATGCGGGGCAGCGACTGCTGATCCATAATAATATTTTAAAAATCGCCACTTCAATATTATGAATGTATGGATGTATGGAATCGCCAATTCAATATATGGAGTAGGCCTATACATACATTATTGTCGCAGACACTGTCTTTCAGTTCCTGTAGATCTGGTAATTAACGGTTTATTGGACGAGTTATTGGTACCAAACGGTCTTGACCCACCTACAGCTAATTCACCATTCAAACATAGGTTATATAATTGACTTTAATAATTTTATATTATTCATTTTTACTGTGCTAATGAAACAGACCATAGACTCGGTCCGTTCGAAAAGTATAGGCATATAAGAACGAAACATCGACAGCGTGGGAAAGCACTATATAACATTAATCCACACTGATAATCGATATAAGAAATCCCAGGGATGCGGAGATAATATGATTTAGAGTTTACTTCGTATAGCGAATGTTACAAATTAAGAACTCAGTTGGTCCGAGAAACGGTAATTGGTTCGTATATGCGCATGCGGCTCGTGGCGCGCACATTATATTAAAATAAATAACCACCTACCCCAATCAATCATTAATCCGAATTGAGCTTCGGACGTAGCTAATACGCTTATAACGAAGTGACACGTATACGTCAGGTGCCCTGATATCAGACACAGTGCACGGTTATTTATTTTCTCTACCTAATGATTAATTGCGTTTGCTTTGAGGATAACTATTACTATACGGCACAGAATCGTTTAGAAATAATCTGCACTCACAGCCATGGAATTCAGACGATGTTCACAACTCGCAAACTCTTTGTATTTTTGAGACATCTATTCGTCTTCAATACGGTCCCTTGGACTTTGAAGACTAATATTTATGAGGTTATCTATTATTTACAGAATCAATGTAACAACATTCCCTTCATCATAGACGCACAAGTAGTGACTAAATCGATATTAGGATATCTGAAGAATAATACATACACTTAGTTTGTAGGTGTACGCTTAAGGAATATCAAAACCACACATGCAAGCTCCTGGCATGCAAACGAAATCTGCTGTTTTAGACATAACGACATACTACTTACGAAATCTCCAAATTATTATGTCCTAAAAGAATACCGCAGACTGACTGCAAACGCGACTGGAATTCAAACACAATTGTCATGGCAACCTAATCTATTGTTCACGTAAAAAGATGTAGATTATTCAATCAGCATGATCGTCATAACAGTTATTGTGACGTAGGCAATATTTATTTTAGCGACAGGCGTGCAACTACAGTCAATAAAAATGTTTATATAGTCATTGTATTACAACTCTGCAAACACTGGTACAAAGTACGACGCTATTCATATCTAGCAGTTTGTTTTATAGCTTATCTAAATAATTTATTACGCATGCATGCTGTACTATAGCTATGCCTATACCAACATGTGATGAAATGCGATATGGTGTCTATAAGAAAGAAATTCAATAAATTACACCAATTACGGCAATTAGCGGGAAATGCACATTTCATTTGGAATTTATAAAAGCTGAAAATATTATAGATAGAGAAGAAGAGAGTGAATCTAGCCTGAATGGGAAAGATGATGTGTTTTCGGGTCCATGAACCCAACTAAACTGTTATAGGTTTTAATGTTTGCCTAGTATGAATCACTAGCATCCGCCAATTACGCAAAGAACGAAAAACTCGTTACATATTATCACTGATATTATATATGCAAACATTATTTATCATACGGAAAATTCCAAAACTGGCCTGACAACTTTTCGGGCGATATCGCGCAGTTTCTTGGAATCGGTCAACTGGTTGGCTACGTAACGAGCTGGCATGTTAAGCACCCTAGATGTTGTACGCAGCACCTCTGCTACATTTATTGTTCCTGCTGATTGCGTTTCGAGCTTTAATTAACACTACGGCGCTTAATTCATGAAATCTGGAACAAATCCGCATTCGCAGACGGTGGAGTCTAGTACGTTCGATATAAACAAGGTTGGCTACAATACACTGCGGCTTGACACCAATGTCGACAGTTGTCTGTCTGTTATTGGCCTTAACTTTTCGATATTGCAGTCTTGAGACTTCGTGAAGCTGTGACTTTGGGTAACTGAAGTAGCAATTAAGGCACGCACACTGCCAATTCTATGCATATGACGATACTTACTGGCCAGGAGTTTATGTATTGGAATGAAGATAAAATAATATAGTAGTGGTCTATTATTATAATTCTTCAATTAATCATCTGCGAAATGCCCAGTAAATAGATACACACTATACACTGTCCCTAGCTGTAGACTTATGCAACGTATAATCATCACGGAATTCGAAAACACATTTCGGCTTTCTCCAAGCTTACTATAAATTGAATGGCAATTGATGCTACTTGGCGAGCGCACTGCAAACGAATCGAAGCACATCAAAGTAATTAAGTTATTTTAGCACGCACAGCTAGTTGAGCGGGATAGAGTAGATAGATAGAGTACACTCGATATACACATTCACGCTCTCACGCGCCCACGCACGCGCACACGTACACGTACACGCGCACACGCACGCGCACACGCACACGCACACGCACACGCACACGCACACACACACACACGCACACGCGCACTCGCACGCGCCCACGCACGCGCACGCGCACACGTACACGTACACGCGCACACGCACGCGCATGCACACGCACGCACGCATGCACGCACGCATGCACGCACGCACGCATGCACGCACGCACGCATGCACGCACGCACACACACATACACACACATATATATTTATATATATATATATTGGAAATTCCCGATATCCGATGGACGATCCGGTGGCCGATAGCAACATGCGTGTTCGCTAACACATGAAATCTAAATACATGAATGCTGACCTGTTTCGTGACAGATAGGGGGCCTACATGGCTTCCCCAAAAAAAACTAGCAGTGGTGTTTTAAGATTTTCGAAGTGGTAACACGTACTAAAGAGCCTGATCGATATTGATATAAGAGAAATTAATCTGGGCCGCATGTTGATATAGTTCTCAGCAGTATAGTAAGATGCAGAAATGAGCGGCTGGTATACGGGGAACGATAGCATCATTAGTTAGCAGCAGTGGTGATGCGGTGGGGCGATCGACTGAGGGGTCGCGATCGATAATTATATAGGCCTATATATCTCACGGTCCATCAGGAACCGAAGCAATTCATTATAGACACTGTACGGAACCGCAGATATGCGCTTAGAGAAGGCCGTGTAATTATATATGGTAGGGGATTGGTCACGTTTGGCATCTGAACGTGGCAAAATTGACGTGAATACGCTCTAGCTAGTGGATGAGCTAGAAGTAAATATAACGAATATATAGGTTACCGATGTAGGAGAGCGGCCCGGTATGTTTCATCTGACGGAATTTGTTGTCCTACGTACAGCCCATGCTATAGCAGCTAGTTTAATAGGGTCGGCTAGGCCACCCGCTCTCTATCTATGACTTGTGTTTTCCTAGCTGGCTTCCGATGATGGTGTCAGGAAACTCCGGATGCTTCGACCACGGGCCACGTATACGTGCTGCATGCTTGCTTGCTATTTATAAGCTCGGTGAGTGGCGAATGTTTTGCGAAAGCGCGCAGTCGGTGGCAACTATATTCTACTCGCGTCGCCAAATACCTTGTTCGTTATAACCGACCGGCGAACAATTGTTATTATTCCCCCCTGATTATATCAGGAGCTAGTGTATAATATAGACTCTGTTAGTCTCTTAATTAGATGTAATCTCGTTATTAGTCTCTTAAGTCTATTCTCTTATTTAGGAATATCAGACTTTCTAATAATCCTCTATATATTATATACTCCTGATTATATACATATATATAATAATATGCGAGTCTGTTTTGGGAATTCACGGTGACAAATAAATATGTGCAATATACGGCATGAATGCGCCTGTAATGTATACGGATCTATAGGGGCGTATGCATAACGGCGTATATATATATATATATATATATATAGGGGCGTATGCGATATATAGGGGGCCATAGATCCATATATTTTTTCTGCATTTCTGCTAAAAGTAATCGGCACCGGGGCACGGTGGGACTGAGGATATACGGTGCATGACACAGATACGGTACAGTATAAGCTAGCTTGCGCGTTATACATGTTTATTAGGTGCGTACATTTAAAGGTTTTATGTCAGAAACGAGTCTTTCAGAATAATTTTTTTCTAATAATTGGCAATAGCCTGTACGTACTAATTAATATACATTATAAATGTCAAACGCATGCCTTCTGGGCGTATAGAAACTGAAAGGAAATATTGGCAAGATTAACAGTCTTGCCAACTGTTCAAGTATCTCTATAGCCATCATGCACGGCTCCATTGAACTGCTTGTAAAAAAATCACAGGCAACATCTGGGAAATTCATGTCACAGAACAGATGGTTACGTTTTACGCAAACGGTAGATCTGCTGATTACGCCCCATCTACCGGACAGTGGCGCATAGCTGTACCCGAACTGCAGCTGAGTATGAGGCGCGATGGGGGGGGGGTACAGATCAATCCTATAGGCTTATAGATCGGCTAGCCGACGGTCGGCGTGTACAGCATCGCGTACAGTAAAACGATATAACGATAAAGAAGTCTTTACGTTGACGTCGGCTAAGTAAATCGGGAAAATCTTATATCTATCAAATTTGAGAGGGCCGCGACGATCGCATATGCTGCTTATCTTAATTACTCATCAGGGATTGTTCCTTTCTCTTTGGCTTCGTGGTTTTCTAGAGCTATAAAGTTTAATCCAGCTGAATGCGTCAAATAACACTGACAATACAATACCCATGCAATGTCTCTAGGTTTGCTAGTTGGAGACGCGTTTATTGATATTGCATCCGTTTGCACTCTGGCGCATATTGCGTATCGCTCTGTTTTTGAACATATATATCGATCGCCATGGAAAGAAGTTCCCGGCTTGCAACAGGAGCGCATGCAGAACCATCCACCGGCAGAGGCGCATCTAGCGGGAGGTTGGGGGGTTGCACCCCCCACCCGTTCAGCCACTGACTACTGTTATGATGATACTAGTAAAATGGGACTAAAAATAAAAAAGTCAGTCTGCAGGCTGATAGAAACTGGGGATTTCCCCGGTGACCACACACAGCTGCCTGAACTGTCAGATCCTGAACACTGTCACATTGGGGGAGCACTAAAACGACCCTAGCACCTCGTGGCTTCGGCACACGTACCTAGCTTCACTCAAATATCAACCCCCTCCCCCCGTCTCCTGAAAGCTAGATTCGCACCTGCAACGGGCTTTCATTTTGTTAATAGATAGCGAGTAGGTGGCTGGGGTACGTCGCTGTATGCTCCTATAATTAATGGGCTTCGGGCTAGGGCATGTGCAGGCAGCCGGTTTTATCGTTTACGTTTATCAACGTTTCGGTGGCTCTCTTCAGTACTAAATTCTAAACGTGATGATCGTTAGATAGCTATCAGAAGTGGTAAAGATTTACTCTTATGACTGGGGCAGACGTAGCTCTAGTACTATAGCCCGCGCGTACAGTTGCCGCTGGCCAGTGGCAACTGTACGCGGGCTATAGTACTAGAGCTAGGGCAGACCCAGTGTGTTCGCGAGTGGCCAGTCACGCCCCCTACTGGACGAACAGGCGATGACGTGATTCATCGCACTTAGCGTGCACTTAGCACCTATATGATACATCGCCACTGCTTTCTTATCTCCTTCTTCCTAGTGCACGGGTACTGTAGATCTTTTATATCAAAGTTTACGAGCACAATGGGCCATACCGCGTTCTCCCACTCAGTTTACTCCGCGATCCGACTTACATGAACTTTTCACACATTTTTTTCGCTATTCAAGATAAAGAAAGCAAGGCAGATAAAAGGAAAGTGAGATGGAGAGTGCGAGAACGGGTGGAAGGGATGGAGGAAGGCAACGGGAGGGAGGGTGAAAGGAAGGCGCAGTAGGAAGGGAGCAATTTATTTCTTCAATTTCATATTTATATGGATGGCTAATATATATGTAGCATGTAATTATCAAACCTATTCTAAGCGCAACTTCTAAGCGCAATCTTCTCTTGCACACTGCTCAAGTCTATCAACGATGCAAGCCAGCTACTACGGCTGCAGCGTCATGATCGCACCACTAACTACTAACAACGTTGAAGCAGTGACTTGAAACAGAAAATCTAATGAAATGCATAAATATGCATTCTTCAGAAGGCCCATGCTAGCTCTTAGGCGAAGCACTGTCAGAACACATTACTATATAACGTCGCCACTGGATCCGTCCAGCGCAGCTATGGTGAAGCAAAAGAGGTGATGTGGTATCGACCGTCATACCATCGTCAGGCGCGAACCCATCGATTTTTGGCCCTGCTTCCTTAATACCTTGGTTAGGTAAACACACCGTGTTGACAAGCGGGGACAAACATCTCCAGCGTCTCTGGTGTTATAATAAATGTGTCAACATAACCTTATTTCGACTATCGCAAGGAAGACGCACCTTCCAAGCGTATTCACGACTTCCATAAAAAAATTATAGCAGCCAAGCAGCGAAATAGGTGTCGCAAAAGGGTGACTGAAACTGAGATAAATGGATCTGCATTCCAAGACCTGTCCTGAACGCCTACGTCAGTATATAGTAGCAGCTAAAAAAAGGCAAGTTTGACGTTTGATATAGTAGCAAGGCAGCTTGGTTACAGGACGGTCATAAATCCGTAATTGGTTGGTGTGACTGTGTGAGACGCCGGACATGTGTACCTGGGGGCGAAAAATAATAGAACCTGTTCACGGAGACTCGAAACTGGAAAGATCTAATGGTATGTGCTCATGTGTTTGAATTTAGGACACATCTGTACAGGTAAGGTAAGTTGGCGTACGTGTCGCGAAGACGTGGCCGGCCTGGCAAAGCCCGCCGACAAAACGCAAACTATTCCAACGCGAAGGACAAATTCATGACGTCACTGCATTGCGCCGCTTACAGTAGTGCCTTAGGCAGATGGGGTCGTTGTCGTATCAGGTACTACAGATATGTACCCGAGGTAGTTTTAGATTGTTTAGTATTATATTTATGTTTTTATATGAGGTATGTTTAGGGTTAGGGTTAGGGTTAAGGTACACTTCTGTAGTACACGTATGGTACACTTTGTGTATACATATATGTACCTCGGGTACATATCTGTAGTACCTGATACGACAACGACCCCTTCAGCGTAACTTAGAGGTGTATAGCCTGAGTTAGTTCACGCAGTTTACTCTGTTACATTTTAATCTATATAGTCGGTTTTCGTCAAGTCATGCCGTGAATAATGTGATGAGTTCTGAGCAATCTGACATTTGTGCAGCATTTGGTTGATGCCCTATAGAAGTACATCAGTATCAATATCTATATCTATATCTATTTCCATATCTATATCTATTTCTACATCTTTATCTATATCTATATCTATATCTATATCTACATTTACATTTACATCTACATCTCTAACTATGTCTATGTCTATGATCTATGTCTATGTCTATGTCTATGTCGATGTCTATGTCTATGTCTATTTCTATGTCTATGTCTATGTCTATGTCTATGTCTATGCATGTCCATCAATATCTATTGAGCCGGATACAGCTTGTCGTTCTGTGTGCAGGGCTTACGAGGGTAGCACGTAATTTATGTTATTACTTCTAACCATGCAATAAAGCTCTCTTGGTCAGGACCGATTTAAATGCCACAATCTCTGCTATGTTATACAGCACACGACCCCGAGTAACGATTAAGGTTTACTTTAATGTGTATAATGATAACAGGATACATGGTCAGTTCTTTGGTGCCACAGTAGGCCTACCTCCAGTTGCAGAACGCTAATACGGAGGCAGTCGCAATCCACTCATAGACAGCTTTACATTTAGCCGCCATCAGAGGGCAGCACGAGTGTGGTACGGTAAGATTTGAACAAGGTTATGCATCTCTACAGCTTGCTGGCCCAAAAAATTATTGTCATTAAAGTTAGAACTAATGGCTGGAAACGTGCGTATTACCAACTCTGCTTTTTTCCACAAGCAAATACTTGTATAATAATGTTCGAGATAAGCTCAATGTTTATTTAACATGAATATTAGAGAATGCTCTGCACATATATACGTGTAAATTAACTGGATGCAAAGAGACGGGCAATTATAGGCAAGCAATATTATGATTGACCATTATACCTATTAAAATGTTCATTTCTCAAATAAATCGGAAAATGAATAAATTTAGGTAAATTTAGTCTCGCCTGTCAGCGTACTTATCACTGATTACTGCAGGATATGAATAATTACGAGTTTCTGCTGTTATAAGCTAGAAGACAGTAAATGAGCAGCAAACCTGTGTCTGCTATCTTGAGTTTCGCAATAATTGAATTTTCAAACGCTCACACAAAGCAAGTGCATGTAGATACGTAAGGCATATATTTATAGACTGGTATCTATCTCGATATGCAGACAAAGGTAACATAGTGTAGAGACAAGTTACCAGTCGATGGCATCTCGCGAGATCGAAAATCAAGCGCTAGATTTGTTAACAATTAAACGTAAAGAAATCTTGGAATTCAGATCGGTGCACATATAATTGGTGAAACGAATGACACGCGAGTGTTCTATGACATGCCAACCTCACTTGGTGTTACATAAGGTGTACTTGTCAGTATCAGAATAGTCGAAAAAATATGAAAACGGTTGGACAAAACATGAAAAATACTCGCTTAAAATTGACCATTATTTGCGTTTTGTAGACAAATTATGCATTATATTATATAATGCTAAAAAAATTACAGGCCACGCCCTGCTCTACAAGAAATAAAAACGCCGAGTTAACCCAAGCGGGGATATATATAGGATATATAAGTTGAAGATATATGGCCGATAGAATTTATGGGAACCGAAAACCGATGGCAATACGTGGATCAGTTTCTCAACAGTTATAATCACAATTTACCTGAATACGCACAGGAGAATCTTTTTCACTACCAATCAAACTTCAACTACTAGTAGCAGCAAAGGTAAGCGTTTGAATGGATACACATTATAGTGCGAGAAAACATATTGGTTGCCCATGAACATAAATGAAAATACGCGTTTGTTCTGTTTTGAACAAGTTATAGTTGAAACGGTGAAAGACAAATAATTTAAATGCGATTCAATAAACACCTCCGTTGGGTTATTTTATCAGCATGTGTAAGCTAGCAGTAGTCCCATCGTTGATCCTCTGTGCCTAGCTGCACTGTGTGCATTCTGCACGGCATCGCGCCACATCCGGGTACACCTCCAGAAAGTTGTCGTGGTACTCTGGCATGTTACTCCTCAGAAGTACCTATAGAAATCAACATTAATCATGGATAAAAGACATTTAAGCATTCATTCATTATTCAATACTTGATATTCATCATTCGATTATTATTTAAAATCCTTAATAAAAGTCATTTAAAAGATTGAAGAAAAAAGAAAAAACCAAAATTTCATTAAAATGCCTCACATGAAGAAGCCACATCTGCTAAAGTTCGCCATTGCGATCCACGTTCCGGGTATGGAATTCATTGATGTTTTTAAATAAACAGCTTGCAAAAGCTTAAAGAAGCATTGTTTAATAAGCTTTCGTACTTGATATAACATTGAACAGTTTATGAGATACGATATTGCAAATTAATGCCCTCATCTAGCCTTTTCTACAGAATCTGTGTTGATATATTAACTAAATAGTATATTGCCCATTGTTCATTTTCGTACATTCAATTTACATTTCAATATCTTACAAACAAGTATCTGAAATATTCTGCTGTCAAAACTAAAAAGTTCTATCAGCGAGTAAAGCTACAGATACAAGTTAACGTACGTCGATACGAGAATATTCGTTTATCCTAGATTCTATCCTTCGTTATCTTAGACGTCTGATGATATATATAACGCAATAAAGAATAGAGATCACCGTACCTTACGCTGCACGATCTGTGCCCGACATTTGCAGCAATCTCGCGCCTGATACTCTACGATCTTCTGCCTTGAGTAGACCAGCTCGGCTTCGGACAGGTATACCTGCGGCACGAGGTACTTCTCCACGGAGTGCACGCACTTGTGACGCGTCAACGTCACCGGAGAGTAACCGTCATAGCGCATGACGTGCGACGTGTCAAGGTCAAGCCGCTTGACGCAGCTTGCCTGCGTCGACACTAGCGTCTGCGTCAGCCAATAGAGTAGCGTCACGACGCCGACGACGTTGCGGAACTGCAGAGTCATTCTGCTATGGCGTCTTTTTTAAGGTTCCTTGATCTATCCACTCGTTATAGTTAATTGCTTTCTCACGATGAATTGCGCTTGTCACCTTCACCGTCTCAGGTCTATCTTTGTCGCAATAGAAAATAAATCGCGCAGTAAGCAACCAGGCAAAGTTGGGACCGACATCGGTCCTCGGCTAGACCTTCTACCGCAGTATGATATCCGCTAGTAGATGGCGCTGTAATCACATGTCCTATCTTTACACGCGAATGGAAAAGCAATCGCACTCGCGTTGCGTAAATTGATGACCCCGAAAATTTTCTCGATCGTTAGCGCTTAATTCCATAATCGAACGTAAAGATCCTTATAGTCTTCTAGAGATGCTAGCAATGTCCGGCTAATGTGAGATTCCTGTACTGACCTGCCACAATCACATGTGCTCGTGTATCTTTGCTCGTGACTGTGTGCCTGTGCATGCACTCGCTCGTGTATGTGTGTGTGGGTTGGCGAGCGCGATGTTGTATCTAGTGTCTATATCGTCTTTAGGCATGGTGGTGATGTGCACATTCACTGTACGGCAACGGTGGACTCTCGGTGAGGCACGCAATCCCGAATTTCGTAGAATTTCCCGAAGACTACGCGATTTCCTGATGAATCGTGGCTAAACACCAGCGGCAGCTGAAATGAAAACGTGGAAACACATACATAGATGATCAGAAGATGTTTTATATCATGACGATACAACTATCCTATACTATATATATATATATGCCTGCCCAAACTTGCAGTCTGCACGGGGTACTAATCGATCAACTATGCAGGCTTCTTTCATTTCATCACGTATTAAAATTCTTTTTCCGCGATCCTACATTTCTATTTCGAGTTCTCTTCCGTGGTTCAGTTATTGGTAAATCCCCTCAACATCAGAGACCATTGATCTGTCCGCTTGGAGTAACAGACAAGTAGCTCTTTCTAAACGACGATGCGATAGCCGCGTTCTTCCAACGCTGCCTAATAGGCTTCACAACGTCAACGATTTAGCGTGTACGCGTGAAAAATAAAATAACGTAAATAATTAAATAAACACGTAGTCTCGCGGACCGCACAACAATATATTATAAATAATGGTAATAATAATAATAATAATGGCGTTGAGAAGAACCTTAAGGAACTCTCTGGCCACCACACTGCCCAAGAAGTGCAGAAAATCGCACTACTGGGAACAGCACACATACTGCGGAAAATTCAGGATTAAATCCCCATGTCCCAGGTTGGGACACGGCCAACCCAGAAGCCATCGGCTAATGCCGTGATCCATTTTGGAAATAATAATAATAATAATAATAATAATAATAATAGGGCATGCTTATCTCGCTCAGACGCCTGCATGGACGAAGGCTCTAATGAGTTACCTCTTTCGGACGCTTCCCAAGGCCGGTGATGAGACATCTACAGTGACCTCGATTATCCAGGTCGTTGATACTTCTCACTAGCGCCTTCTCGATCACTTTGCGTTCGCGACACACGGGCGTCAGCAGTTCCTCTCTCAGCTTCTCGTCAAGCTCTGGTATCTCGTAGCCGACGGGCGGATTCGGTAAGCCGAGTACGATGTCGCACTGGCAGTGTGATGTGCTGGCTGCTGCTGTCGTGGCAGCGAGGTGGCAGCAGATGACCAGACGTAACAGCGCTGTAGCCGCGGCCCTCACACGAGCGCCCACGGGCTGTCTTCGAACGAGATCTGTAGATTTTTGGGGGGATATGTTAACCTGAAGCATGACGACTGCCTACACTCAGATGCAGAATCCATGTTTGGTATTTATTAGACGCGTGATTAGTGATATTTAAGTATCATTAGCATAATAATTATTTATTAATTAATAATTATAAGTATTATAACAAGGATTTATTATCCGTGTTAATGATCGCTTAATTATTTATTGCTATAGCTGTATCCCTGTACAGCTGTGTGATGCACGCTGCCTAGTTCGTTTGATCGGTTTTACTGCTACATTTTGTTGTAAACAGAAGTGCGTGCACACACTGATGCGTGGCGCACACACGAGCATGCGTTATGTAAATTTAATAATATGTACATGCTGCCTGGCCTTGGCCTCAGTACTTCAGCGCGTATTGTGCATCTGCTGTGACGCTAACTACATTACCGATATCGACTGGATCACTGATCGTAGAGAAAACTCAAAACTTTACAATGAATCCACTCATATGCAATCTTTTTATCGCTCTCTCCAATGAAATAAATTACCTCATTCCAACTTTATGCATGTAATAGCAGAAGCGAGTGAGAACAACCATAGACAGCCAATCAACAATGCATGTATTGACAATATTATTGGAAATGTGACATAAGATATAAATATCGATAGAAGCGTCACTCAATTTCCTTTTGTATATGCGTGTAGAACTAGCCGCGATTATAATAGACAATTAATCATTACCTACATTGTAAGTCTTTAGGTATGATTTATACATGTGAAATTACACGAAGCATTTCATTACACGATGCCAGCCATGTCGCATTTCAAAGAAGTGCATCGCTAATTGTCATAGAATTAACAGATAGATACACGACCTTATCAAGTTCGGTAACTTTTTATAGCAATCATTATATTCATATATTCATATATCCTATATATCATGATATATTCTACAAATTAATAGAAATAGCCTTACTTACCTCGCATGTGGGGCGATTTCGTGCACTAGTTACAATCTGTTGATGGACATATCACACTAGACTTCTGACACTATCGATATCTAGACTGAAGTAGATTAAACCGATCAAGGTATATCTGAGTTTCTGCGGCATCGGGAGCTCACGGTGATGTACCGCATGATGGTGACAAGGCACGTGCGGAATGTATACTGCTAGGCCATTTTGAAGGTAAATGCAATTATACTCTCTCCGCGTGTCCTAACCTCTCCCACTGTCTCCACTAAATAGTCATAAACTGTGTCGTTATACGTTCACAAATTCGTCCGCACTTGTTATTGCACTCGCTAACAAACAGTTCCTGTCATTTTAGTTGGCATATCGCATGCGGTTCGATTCCCGCGTAGATATATAGGCCTATATGACGTGGGTAGTTATAGCGTAGGTGAGTATATGGCGTGGGTGGGTTCCCTTAGGTATTGGCCACGTCCGATCGGCTCATGGGGAAAGCGTTGCATACATGACAGCGTTTGACGACCCGACAGACAGAGGTGCTCAGTCAGCGAAACCCGCTACACACTGCCACGCCTCCAAATCTACAAGTTTATATCTAGATCCGTCATGAAGAAGATCAATTCCCCGTGAAATGTTACCGGAACTCCATTCGTGCTGCGGCATTGCCTCGCACCAGCGAACCTATCGGGCACGGCGCAAGCAACACGAGAACGCGTCATGGCGAACAAAGCGGGCTCAAGGGTGACATTACTGTCTGCAGCGATGTCAATTCGTAGAATCGACGCACATTACGATAATAGCCTACCTAATAGTTTCGCCTCATTTAAACTACACGCAATGGCAAGCATCCCCACGCGTGTGTAGTTGATTATCTATGTGCGACACCAACGCATGGGATTAGCATCGTAAATCATTGTATTCACAATTAAATGTCAATGTACATTGCTTTTAGTGTATGTGCATGTGTGTGCGTGCGCGCGTGGGTGTGTGTTAGCGCCCTTTTGTGTGCGTGCGTGCATGGGTGCGTGCGTGCGTATGGTGTGCTAAAATTCACGAAGATTTCAGCAAGGCTGTGTAGAAAACTATTACGATTTTACTCAATGTGACAAATTGTAGCTATACGCGTCCCTAGGCGTGGTAATCTGCCCGGATCTTTTAGTCACAAGCATGCCGCGTACATGTTTTGCACATATTACGTGTCATGTTAATATTGGTGTGATAATTACATTGATAATATAGCCGCGCACGGTTTTACAGTTTCAACTCGCACACGAGCATAAGCACCGAGTGTAGAAACGGAATAATTCATTCAGACAAGTGGTTAAATTCGATAGTTTCCTTAAACATGATTCATGCAGTTAGCTTCAACACAGAACAACACGCCGCACGATGAATGCCTATATACATCAGGCAGGAGGACGCGGCGGGAGTGTATGCATAACCGTAGGCTGAGCAGATTCCTAAGGGGGGAGTAAAATGTCATGGCTCAACTGTGTAATGATGAGCGACGGGCGCAGTTCTTGATCGACGTCTATAGTGTGGTATAGTAGGGGTGGGTCTGAGAGAAGGCCTTCACGGATAAGCGACGAGAAAAATCACGTTAGGGTTATTTACGATTATTAGTTAAGCTTGTTTTTTAATTTTGCTCCAAAATCTAGGGGCAGCTGCCCCCTTGCGTCTCCCCCACAGGCTACGGCCCTGATGTGAGCTCCAGCATCTAGCAACCCGGTGTCTATACCCGCAAAATGTCTAACCCTTTTGAAATGCACGCTACACGGGCTTGCGACGTCACGCACATCAGCCGTGCGGTAAACTGGCGCATGCGCAAAAGTTGTGCAGATATGGCTTCAGCATGAGAAGAATTCCCAAACTTCGTAAAAAGCGTGGCAGCACGAGGAAAAAAGAGGCATCCGATAAATGTAATGAGAAACGCGCTGTCCGCCTTACCTCTCATGGGTCGAACCTTGGTTGATGGCCGCAGCTAACTAATATCATTGATGCATATCCTGCGCTTGCTCTGGCTTTCTCCCGTGCATCTCCGTGCTTTCGCAATGACGCAAGGTTAATGTATTAGTGAAATCTCCGGCCTGGGCATAGGCTTCAATTACGTGTTCTAAGTAGCACAGATGCATGCAAGAATTCTCAAGCCTTCACTATAGTATTTATACAACATTGTGGTTTTTATGCAAACCCGTTCATTACAATACACTTTGCTGCTTGATTATAAAACGAGACTCGCTAAGAGATTTTCGGGAGTTATAGCGCATAACAAATAATAATGTATATTGCTTGCCTATTCTATTGAATATTGAAATATGCTATATTAAATATTGAATATTGAATATAATATGAATATTGAATCGCTATATTGAAAACATGCAAGATTGGAGCTCAGCAGCCGCTGCTTCGCTTCTACATACCGTAGGTGCGTGTGTGTGATTGTGTTGTGTGTGTGTTGTGCGTGTGTGTGTGCGTGATGTGTGTGGTGTGTGTGTGTGTGTGTGCTGCGTGCGTTCGTGCGTGCGCGCGTGTATGTGTGTGTGTGTGTGTTGTTGTGTGTGTGTGTGCGCGCGTGCGTGCGTGCGTGCGTGCGTGCGCGCGCGCTCGCGCGTGTTTGTGTAGGTGTGTGTGTGTGTGTGTGTGTGCGTGCGTGCGTGCGTGCGTGTGCGTGTGCGTGTGTGTGTGCGTGTGTGTGTGTGTGTGTGCGTGCGCCCGATTGTGGTGTGTACGTGTGAGCCCGCGTGCGCATGCGTGTACATGCGTGCGTGTGTGCGTGTAGGCCCGCACGCGTATGCATGTGTGTACATGCATGCGTGCGTATGTCTGAGCGCGCGTGCATGCCTGTGTAAATTTTATGGGCCCCATTGCCGAGTGTATGCGCAGCCAATGTGTCGTATAAATGCTCACAGTGGCGAAGGCTGACATAAAAGCGATGCTTGTGCGACCTCGTGCGTTACCGCTTGCCGTTTGTTTACTTTCTGCAGTTTGTTTACTCATGGTTTCTGAATGATAAACATCGGCGACTTTCATCTGTTTTTTTTTGCGATGCGCACGTGTTGAGCAAGCGTTAAATAATTTATATTTCATATAGCGTGAACGAGAGGACAACATTCCTCCGTCAATAAAAACTGGAGATGCATATAGCACACCAACCCGACAATAAACGCGTCAATCACATCAACATAAACACGCAGCGCATTTTTATGTGGGATAAATGCTACTTTATGACAAAAATTAAATAATTGATAAAAACAATGGAGCTGTGCTGAAAAATGGTTTAATTACACCGATTCTATCACATGTCACTAACTCGAAAAACGTAGTTTGAACAACTAATTAGTTGGTGACAGCTAACAGTCAATAGCTGAATAAAATATAAGCAAATATTCATCTTGCGTAATGTATACTCTGTATATATACTATTCAGTAAGTATAGCAGTAGTTATCGATGTAACATATAACTAGAGTGAGAAGTGAAATACAAACTGTTTGGAAGCATTCTAATGGCAATACGTATTTATATAAAAATTATGTATTATTATTAAATATTAACCAAAATCATAGCGAGCAGCGTTCTATGGAATCCAAAAAGATTTAAACTTATATTCTATCCAAATTGGCCCGTTTTTATTTTGTCAGCACGCTATGCTGCCTACGAATATAGGCTATGGATGAATTATAGATGTACATATTCTGCTCAATTTAACCTAATAGCACAGTGATTAACAACTAGTATACACACATTAATGTAGCCGTAACTAAACTGTACCAGTGATATTATAGAAAGGTTTGCGAGGATGTATTTGACTAAAAACGACGAGTATATTTCTAGACACACAACACCGGTAATTATATCACAGACTTTATTTATTTTACGTCCCCGTGATTATGGACCAATTAAATTTACACGCTGTACAGAGTAACCGACACGCATTAAATCGGGATGATACAGTCTTATGTCCTAAAGCTGACTGTCTAAATCTATGTGTCAAGTCAGACTCAATCCACGAGTGTCGAAAAGACGGATGCTAGGTACCGATGTCACTACGTTGCGATTGTTCTGGTCACATGTGCACAGAATCTATCGTCAATGCGATGATACTGATAATGTGTCGTTGTGTTTAGCGAGAATGAAGGACACACACCGGGTCTCAGTTGAACACATTGGACACACGCGTTACACGCACGTAATACTCACGAAATCTCACATATATTTTTTCGGAGACGGTTCCCGTGGATAACGCACGCAACACGCACGTGATAACCTCGTGATTCTCGCGTGATGACCATCGCGTGACTGTCACAACACTCTGCAAGGTTCGCAGCCGCAGCGGACAATGTAGCGATAGGAGGCGAACACCTCGGCCACGTCTCCCACGCACACCATTCTGACGGCCTTCATGACCGATAGTCTGTCCTTGCACGACGAGCACGTGTAAGCGAACGGATCGAGCAGGATGGGTTTGAAGGTGATCAGCGGGCTGGCGGAAGTCTTCTTGCAGTGCCCCTCGCATCTTGTCATCAGGATGTGCTGGTGATAGAAACACGGAAGCGTTGTGAGTGAGCGAGCCGGGTGAGGGGGAGGGGGGCTTTTAGTAAGTAATAATCCTCTCGATATATTATAATACTGCCGCTTTTATATTCATGTCTTGTAACATGCATTTAGTCGAACAGATGCGTGCGTTCGCCTGGGTTTGTGTGCGTGCGTACTCCCCAAATATATATATATATATATATTGATATTATATGTAGCGCTTAGGCTCTCGTTACCGCCTGCCTCAGTAATTACTCGAAGTGATTTTTATTCGTCAACCGTTTATTACTTCGTTCCATAGATTACTGTAATTTACAAACGATTCTATATTCAATACATCAGAATATACATGAATATACTCATATACAATATGCATGCTACCTAACATAATTCAAGATCAGCTAAAGCACCACAATGTGAAGTTAAGTAACGAATTTGTATAACATTTCTTTAACATAAATAAAGATTTTTGATTTTAAGTATTGTAATATAAGTATGTACCATGTTTTATGGCTACGCTAACTTTACATGGCGGCAGAGTACACTAACTAAAACATATTCGCAACTGTGGCATGCTGCTTTCATTCTCAACCTGACGCGTAAGCAAGGCCACTTGGCATATCTGTTCGAAGCTCTACCAGTCATGTGATTACATGCGTGATTAACCACAGCAAGAGTGAGTCGCCCTCTATAATCATACACTTAGCTAACCTAAAATTTAGCCTTTACATTATGTAAGGTATCATATATTTTATAGATTAAGCTTTCGAGACAGCATGTCACCCAGTAGAACAGAATGAAAACACAGCTGAATGGTGATAGGAGAACACAAAAACTGCGCTTTCCCATGTCGACTAATAGAAAAAAAACAAGCCATTTACAATAAAAACGTAATGTAAAAGTAATGTGATCGCATTTAAAAATATATTTATACAAATATAATTATGTAAATACAAATAAAAATACAAAATGTGTAATCTCTCTCTCTCTCTCTTTGCGTCTGTGCTCTGACTCGGGGAGTTCCTAGGTGCTCCGGTATCAGGGTTCAGGACGGTGCATCTCAGCCTTGTCGTCTTGTGAGCCTCGTGGCACGTGTTCTGTCGGCGGTCACCTGATCACACGATTTGTCTCATTGTTGTACTGCTTTCGGTTGGCGCTCTGGGTCTCCTCTGTGCTAATATGCAGTCTGTCTTTATGTCTTCAGTGCAAGTACTATTCTCTCTCCTTCTGCATCTCTGCTTTGCTCCTCGCTCGTCTCTTCGATATTTGTCACCGACTGAATGCAGCCACTTCTGGGATTCTCCAGTCTCCCCCCCCTCCTCGCATCTTCCTCTGCTCTCTTCTCTCTCCTCTTCTCTCTCGTCATGCCACTACACTATAGTAAATGATGGAATTATATCAAAGTTGCGAGTTATAGTTCTGTTTCTATTCATTAAATTTATTTCTACAGTGTGTTTTGTTCTAGCAGTAATAAATGTACCTTGTTGGTGCAGTTCAGCGTCGGATGACTGATGGTCTCAACAAAGTAATGCTTTTGGCAGTGACCAGCCTCGACATTTGCGGACTGCAGTATTCCGCATATCAGAAGAAACACCGCCAACCATAAAGGCGCCGATCGTAGTTGTCTGCAGTAGTATCCGCCATTGGTAATCTAAGTGTCAATTAACACGAGCGCAGTACGCGAGTTACTTTAGTAAAGCAATAAAAGACCTCGATGTTGTGTTTCTATGTTATATATCTACCGCGTTGCATTTTCGCTCTAATTTCATCGGTAACGATTGACAGAAGTTGACGATTGAAGACAGTCGACGGATAGTTGACAGCTTCTGCATCAATTTTAATTAATAATATAATTATTATTAATAGTAAATTAACATTTAATTGTTATTATAGCTACATTAGAATACAAAATAGTTCATCACTACAGACCTAATTCCCAAAGGGAAGATTTCTATAATTCTATAATAAATATCAAGGGTTTAATCATTACACCTACCGAATATGATGCGTAGCAATTACAATGTTATATGCCCAGCCAACAGTAGTTCGTCAGCTTCACGTGACCAATCTATAATTTTTCACACGACCACGGTTCTTGTACGACGGACTTCTTGTTCGCCGTGACGCACTCAGATCATGTCACCCGTCACTGAGTAAGTAGTGCATGTGTGTGTAGTCGTCGCACACATCTCACATCGCATCTTCCATCGCTCCCTTCTGCCAATCGTCTTCTTATACAACTGTTCCGCACTCAGTTCCCCAAGTTTTCCTGAACCTTCCTCTGCCTCCAATACGGCAAGGTCAATCACTAAAATTCAAGTATCGGCAGTATCAACTCCGTCGGGCCGTGAGGGGCGGGTGGTATGGGCGCGTGTCCTGTGGTCGCGTCCACGCACGCATGTAAGAGGGAGCGCGCGCGGCTGGGTCGGTCGTCGCAACGTGCGGCGCGCATACATACAGGGCTTCTTGCTTCGTCCATCGTTCTCCACACACGAGGCGTGCTTCCCCGTTCTCCCCGCCTTGATTTCACACCAGGCTGTATCTCCCACCCAGCTGTAGCCAGCACTGACGCTCCTATCGGGACATCTGGACGCGAGTCAGTGCGCGATCCCCACTCCGCCGTGGGTTTTCTTCCGCCCATGCCAGACGAAGCAACCACGGCAAAGCTGTGTCGGGGCGTCTCCTAGAGACACGCAGCCGCACTCGCTACATACCTTCGTTCAGCCCCGGTGGTATCGTAAAGTTGATTAAACCCGGCCACATTCCCGATTGAAAGCGGGTCGTTATAGCTTGCGCTGCTGAGTACGAACGAGCTTTTGGATGAACCAAAACCAATAAAGCACAAAGTTACGAAATTGTCTGGCAGGCTGCCTTACGACTATATTTGCATGAATGCAAAAATGCGTATACTGATCAAAGCCGATATTGGGAAACCACTAGCCACGCGATCATCAAGTTTATATATTTATGCCTATATCTACATCTATATTTATATCTATATAGGATATATTCATATCTATAACCATGTTTGTCTATAATATTTATATCTATATCTATTGCTATATCGATAGCTATAGCTATATCTATATTTTTATTTTTCACATCACATTACTAGAGGGTCTATGTTCCCTCATTTTAATCCATACTTTTAACAAAATATTTTTCTTGACACATACGCACGGGGCATACGCAAACAGCCTTAAATGTATGCTAAATTATAAAAAAAAACGAACAAACAGGAATTCGCGTAAAACTTCACTCGCAACAAAGCATCCTAAACGTTATGGGGAAATATCAAACATGGGAATCTTCTATCTTCGCATGAGTTATGAGTGATTGCCGACCGTGACACATGAATGGACTTCAGTTCGTCCCCCTATGAGGATAACTAGCAAGCGCAGTCACTGAGCAATCACTTGTGATAGACCGACCATGTACTAAACAGAGGCCGCAGTGTTTGTCGACCGTGGATTCGCATTCCTTGCTCGTTAGATGAAGCCATTCTACAAGCACGCTGCGACCACACGCGCTTATGCCGCCCTATACGCTACGGCTTGTCGACACAGCAGACGTAGACAAAGGACGCGGAACGTAATGCGACAGTTTATGTTATGCTATATGTGGTGATCGAGACGCGTAGTTAATACATAAAATTTATTAGTCCCCCTGGGTTCGGTCGCGTTGTTGCCTAATTACGTATCTAACTGAATCTATCGATTCACGTTCTGAGCGCATTTCAGATGTTTGTTGAATGTTATCTGACTAAGTGCCTATATCGATTACACCACTTTCTGGTGACCAATTGTCGGTTGGGGCTGTTGGGTCGGATGGGTCCGTTGTAACAAATTGTCGTATTTTAGATATAAATAGTTTGAATGTAATTGAACTTGCTATCTGATTGCATGCATGGTATCAGTTGTGTATAAAAAAAAGTCTACAAAATAACAGTAACATTTACGAAATAACCAATACGTATGCTGCACAACATATGTGTGTGTGTGTATGTGTGTGCGTGTGTGTGTGTGTGTGTGTGCGTGTGTGTGTGTGTGCGTGAGTGTGGTGAATGCATGTGTGTGTGTGTGTATGTGGTGTGGTGTGTGTGTTGTGTGGTGTGTGTGTTGTGTGTGTGTAGGTGCGTGAGTATGGTGAGTGTGTGCGTGTGTGTGCGCGCGCGTATGCGTGTGTGCGTGAGTGTGGGTGAGGTGTGGTTGACGCGCGACGGTGTGTGGTGTGTGTGCGTGTGTGTGTGGTGTGTGAGTGTGGTGCGTGCGTTGTGCTGTGAGTTTATCGTAGTCTACAGACGTCTAGAGTATTCATTTAACCAGTTTTGCAAAAGTGATTATATTAGTTTTATCCATAACTTCTCCTTACATAACACATTAGTACTATAATTGAGATATTATCTACTAGCGTATATACGTAGCTGATATATTGGGTCAGGAGTGTCATCTAGAACTTTTCTAATTAGAGTGCTATTATACGGTCCGATTTACTAAATAAAACATATATCCCCCTAACGCCCTCATATAATCATAACACCTCACCTCATCGCTGAAATAACCGGGGTACGTGCATAAGCCAAATGGTACTAAGAAGGCCTAAGAGCAGCTTCGGAAGCGCAGACCTCGCGCCAGGCGCAGCTTCAATTCTCCCACACACCACGTCCCGCCATTGCAGCAATTTAAATTTGTTAACCCGCCTAACACAGCAATAATTCTTGGCAATGAAAAATTCAAAATTCAATTAATTAATTAATTATAAAATCTAATATGGATCCGGAAATCACCACGCCAACATTGTAATAACTGTCTAGAATTTGAGCACCACTTCCTGCACCTATCCGCTTGAAAGGTTTTATTTAATTAAGTTGGATCCGATCACCACCCACAAATTTAATCATGTGCTAAGTCTACCCGCATTTTCTGACCTATCCTGCAAGGTTTTACGGCTCTGGCCGCCGAGCTCTGTCGCGGTCACGGAGTTAAATTCTAACTAGATAACTCCCGATGGGACACAACCTTATAGCAAGCGCGGTGTCTGATGTTGCTCTTGAATTGGGTGGGTACTCGACTGTGTGTGGGGAGCGCGCCGGGGGGCGCTACTGTGTGACGATACTTGGTCTCAACTGGCCCGCCGGGAGGGTTCGATAGGCTACAACCAAGCGCGTGCTCGCCTTGGTATAGCCTGGTGCCCTTGTGCCGGCCGTATGCTCGATTGTAGGCGGGTATAACAGGGTCGTATAGTTTTGTCCTGTGCATGCATGGCACCCCCAGCGGGGGCGTTGATAACTTTCTGTGGTGTACCGAGTCTTGGTTCCTAATCTAAATCTGGACTGGATATTTTCAATTTTCTCATCAGTTCAATTCACAGTTTTCCAATCATGGTTCACATCATTTTTTCACATGATACAAATTTCGAAAACAATCACAACCGAAGATCATTGGATATTACTGTGTACATCGCGGCGCTCAGCCATTTGTCGTCCGCTCAATCCGTATGAGCTGGTACGGCGCTAGCTGGCGTATGGCGTATGGCTCGCTAATAGATTAGGGAGAGGAAGACAATTTGCTTATTTAAAGCCAA
>NW_014577083.1:265356-280480 GCF_000485595.1 Priapulus caudatus
CACAAACCCACAAACCCACAAACGAGCAAACACACGCCGATGAAAACGTAACCTCCTGCCAACCCCTTGGCGGAGGTAATAAGCGCAAGTATTTTATAGCAACGAGAACATTACCAAAGATCTAACTATTGCTATAGGCCCTAATTTAGATGTATTGCTGGAATATATATTAAATATCAAGCATAAACTGAAAAAGTTATTGACATATAATTCACAAACGCTGTTTTGTGAAATCGATGACTAGAATTGAAGGCTGATTTAGATGCATCATATATCGCATGAACCCAAGCAAGAAAAAAACCACTTCACAGTGTCTCAGTAACAGTGTGATAGAGTTGTGCCATATTATATGTGCCATGTTTGTATATTAGCTACTCTTGCACTTCTCTTACTCCTACTTTCCCCTATGCGCTATGTTCATATGCACTAGGTCTTTCCCCCGGGATAACGAGTCAATCGGACACTCCGTCAGCCATCATGCTAATGTTGAAATATAAAAAATACAACAAACATCGATTCATTTTCGTAATAAATAGCTCTCTCGATAATGTACCCACACCGGCAGTATTCGTATAAGTGTGTGGCCGGGACTGTGGCATGCAATATCTTTTTTCATCACTGGTGAAATGTTCTTGCGTGACCCATACTCTTAATACTTATCCTATTGCAGAATTCATGTGGCTAGCAATTTACTGAATATCTTTTCTAAAACAACTGAACATGTCTACTTATATCATAATACTATAGTGCCGTTTAAGGGCAAACTCTATTTGACATCATTCAATTGGGCGTTATATTATATATAAGTCTATAGCGAGGCGATTCTCTGAAAGGTGCAACCGAAATAAGGTAACACAAGCGTTTCTAGAGTTTACATTCTTGCATTGAAGTAATACAAATTATAGTATTCGCCTGCTGATATATGGTGATTAACATATATCATGGTTTTTAATTCTCTTTGGATGGAATAATGACTGCCTCGTTAATTGACGCGAGATAATATACTTACAAACGACATTTCTAGCAGGATTGTGATTGGTGATATCTCATTATCTATTGACCGCGTTGCACGCTAGTAATGTTGCGGACATGGCACAGGTAATGTCGCGGACATGGCACAGGTAATGTCGCGGACATGGCACAGGTAATGTCGCGGACATGGCACAGGTAATGTCGCGGACATGGCACAGGTAATGTAGACACAGCGACACCACGTGGCGACGAATTCAGGGCCTTGTACCGTCAGAGCCAGCGACTAATTATGTTTGCTATGCACGTTTGCGTTTTAAGTAGCTGCGTTCAAAACAACATAGTATACTGCATTACTTAACAGATACTACACTACTCAAAAATGCATCACTAGGATATGATAATGATATTATGGTTTTGGTCGTGCGTATTTTTCGGCGATCGGATAGAATGTTACAACATTATTCGACAAGGTACATCAAATTTGCAACATAAAACGTTTTCCTTTTGTTTATAGGTGGCAGTGGCGTCGCCTACTACTGTCTGCAGAGTGCTGTGTGTGCATGTGTGTGCGCGCGCGCGCGTGTGTGCGTGCGTGCGTGCGTGCGCGCGTGCGCGCGTGCGCGCGTGCGTGTGTGTGTGTGTGGGCGCGCGCGCGTGTGTGCGCGCGTGTGTGTGTGTATGCGCGCGCGCGGGTGCGTGTGTTCAGATGTGTGAGAGCGTAAGTGTACGTGCGTTCGTTCGTGCCTGCCTGCATGCGTGTATGTGCGTGTGGTCGTCACGCAGGTATATGATCACGCTCCTATCAAGTCTCGTGCCACGCTCCTAGTCTACAACCGTGTGAAGCAGTGGCAGTAGCAATATCAGTAGCATTAGCAGCATTTAGTATTCAGCCAGTGTTGCCTGTATTCTTCTTTAGCGCATCATTCCTGGAAAAACAACAACACGTATATTGTAAGCTGCTGCCATCTGTGAACAGTTGATATGAATCTTTAGTTTACATTAGGGGTTCTTAGCATGTGGTCTGTGGACCCCCTTGGGATACGTGGATGGGCTTCAGGGGGTCCGTGAACCCCATTGTATGCACACCTTTGTGTTCATGTGCTTATGTGCATTTTTCTAGGGAGGGGTCCGTAGCTTTCACCAGATTCTCAAAGGGGTCCATGACTCAAAAAAAGTTAAGAACCACTGGTTTACATACATAATAACTTGAAACATGAATAATGTTATGCCGACATCAAATGCCAAATATCATCTCATTTCCGGACCTAGTACATTGGAGTCAAAAGACTCACGAAGGTTACATTAATTACTTCAATCCTGATCTAAGAGCTTCTCCGTGTATTTCGAAGCTTGTTTAATATTAATTGATAGTGACAAAATAGTATCTAACTCGTCTTTCAGCTTGTCTAGCTGGTTTTTGACCTCCAGGAGCTCAGTTCTTAGAATAGTTATGACATGTTTGTCTACCGGCCCTGTAGTACCCTGTAATAACGAAGAAGACATGAAATTAAATAACTGAGTGGCTACGCAAAAATCTCATACGCACCCTTACCTCGTGACACGTTTGTTATGACTAACGTTAGTTCAAGGTATACGGTAACTATACTCAGTTTAATATAACAGCATTTGTATGGAAACTATGCGTGGATGTTACATTGTTACACATGCGTTACTTTGTCTAGTTTTAATAGGTAGCCCGCATTTTAAGATACAGCAATGCATGTATGCTGTGAAACAACGTAGGATTATATCAATTTAAGCGCATATAACGATGTCTTCGCACGTATTCTGTATGTATATCTCCAAAATTAGTGCGATGTTTGATGTAATTGCTAATTGCACTGTAATTTCACCATATAGCTGTTGCAATAAATATTGCAATCCATCTAGCACGTGTATATGTGTATGATTAGCGATACGTGTATTGTAACATTAGCAACTGCATAGCTTCGAAGACTAATGTTTCTCAAATTGTACATTTAAAGAACTGCGTGGAAATATGTGCTTTAGTATATGACTGATTATTAGCGTATATGCAAAGATCCATTTGTTTCACACACCGTTGTGCCCAGCTGTGACGACTGATGGTGTAAGCTAGTGGATGTAGCCGCTGCGATTCTAGCTTCTCCCTGTCCCAGCAAAATCAACTGCAAATAAGAACCTAGACTCACACTCTCATTTGCAGTCAGTGCGTTTAACGTTGCTATGCATGACGCAGCAAGACTATTATTATTTTTTTTTTTTTAACTTGCAGTTATTACTGGGTTTGTCATTAGATTTCTTCTGCTAATTAAGGAGTATACAACCGTTTTTTTAAAAATCTATAGCAACTGTACAGCTGCCCGTCCATATAGCTGTTATCTGACCATGTATACGTTGATCTATTGCAGAAAAATCATTAACATTGATTCCACGTCTGTGTCGCAAACAACGAATGCTTATTAACAAAGCAATTAGGAATTTATTGATAGAACAAAGTAACCTTTGTACGACCTAATGATTATAATGCAGACGCTGAACAGTTCGCGCCAGACGACAGTTTTCACATAATCCTTTACCAGATACCACAAACATTCGTTTAACCACGTGATGACGCAACGGTGACACTGAATCAAGATCACCTTTCGAAATATTTCGGCTCTACGTATATTTGGTCATCACTATGAGCAATGTTAGATCTATGCCTCCTTATGTGAACTCTGCCTCCGCAATAGAAAAAAAGCCATAACATAAATGAAAACATGCTATAATGATATCAGCACAAACAATCGCTGCGCTCCCGTCGTCGTTTCACATACTCACCCTAGGCACAAACACCAGCATCAGCGTGGTCGTCGTCGCGAGAATCAAAATGGCCGACGCGATGAGAAATCCAGCGTCGACCTGACCTTGTAAGATGATGCTGACCGGTATACCGATGACGCATAGGATGACCACCGTGTAGATGGACAGTCCGATGTACTTGGCGTCGTTAAGAGCTTCAACGGTCACCTTTCTATTGAACAAAAGAACGTTAATTGCTGGTTGTGTTATACTGCGATCCTTGCCTCGATCTTACTACACGGTATATAGTGGCAATTTTCGAATTGCCCATTACAAAACAAAATGTATAGTATATATGTGCAGTTGTTGTGGTAGGGGTATAGTAGTATTAGTTGGTAGATAGCGACGACAACGTCATCCGCACAAAAAGTGTTTCCCACCTCGCGTCAATATATGTACAGCTTACCCGTAACCGCTGTCATTTACAAATTAAATGTTTTAATGTAGAGGGGGCTTTGTTACGCTAACTTCATAACTCATTATTTTATGTGGGCACAGATGTGAACGGTTACCAGTACCAAAATGACGTCAATACCGTATACGGTATGCAGCTAATGCCTAAATTAAGCATTTTATTGTTATTTGTAAAATATTTTTAGCAGATATATCGCAAAATAATCTGATATTGTTTTTTGTTTGTTTTTACATCGCCACACAGAGTAACCACATGATAATGTACGTGTTATATCCATGATGTGCGTACACACGATTTGTGCCCGAATATTTTGTAAAAAACACGTTAATTTAAATACCGCTTGGAAGGATTTACACGAGAGTTTTAATAACCACGTCTTAGCCTAGTTTGAATTGTTTACTTGTATAGCACCTTGCAATAACAGTTTGGCGAGACATCTTCTTGGGTGAAAAGAAAACGTTGAAATAGACACTACTACGGTGCATTCGGATGTCGAGTTTCATCAAATGTAAGCTTTTGAGAGCTGAGGTTCGTACACGTACCTGGATTCGAATGCAAGAACAGCGCCATAAAATAGCAAAATTCCTTTAATTCCATAGATGGCGCCTTGAAAATACATCTGGTTTGGACTTCTACATTCCGTTCGGCTGCTATAGATAACGGCGTCTTCTTCTAAAAGTTTCTGTTGAATAACAGCCAACAGGTTAAGGTAACCAGTGTTCAATGAGACGCAAGTGGATACTGATAATATACATTATGAACATTTCCGAATTTAGCATGGAATTTCCGAGCAAGCATACAAATGTATTAGCACTATAAATAACGTCTCAATGAAAAGGACATTCATCGTATATGTCATTTTAGTTTAGTCATATGACAAATCGACTTACTATTTTGGAAAATGACATTTTATCAAAAATGTTAGCTCATATGCGCACAATCCACATAAATTGTTTGTATCCGATATCATTTTCTTTCCCGTCCTTCTCTAGTAGTTTGTCTAATATTATCTGTATAGTGCAGTAGCAAGCAAAAGCTGAAAAATGAACCTCGTGGTTATGCGTTTCGCCAACGGAAATATAATGGCTGCGTACCATTCGTGCACCATTACCAAGACCATCTTCGCCTCTTTTAAGGTAACTCAGAACTGGTGAAGAGGAGAACGCTAGAATCTTTTCATATTAATGTGAAGATGCAATAGCGCTCTTTTGTCAGACTCTGATGCAAGTGATCATATATTTTATTTACCTATGTGTGCATTCCGGAATGTCCACAATACTTCAATAATTCCACATAATATTTCAATAGTTCCACAAACCATATCAAGGATAATTGACGTCATGTTTGGTGAGAATTGTATATTATATATTATATATACCAATATTATACCAATATTATACCAATATTTGGCCATGTTGCACACTATAAGAATTAAGGAATGTTCATGCTGAGTGCCGTATTAACACCAATTTCTTACAATTACCACTTCCTCGAAATTTCACACGTAAATCTTTGATCACCACAATCAACGACTGACACCCGGAGCGGGCTTATTAAGTCAGCACACTATTAGTTTCCCCGCTATGTAGAAAGCAAACAGCTGTGATACTAATTGCGAAGGAATCCAACAGTGCTGCGACATACTCACACCCCACCACATACACACACACACACACACACACAGCACACCACACACACACACACACACACACACCACCACACAACACACACACACACACACACACCCGCGCCTGCCGCGGCGCGCACGCACGCACGCACGCACGCACACACACACACACACGCACGCACGAACGCGACGCCACACCACACAGACACGCGACGCACACCACGCACACACGGCACCCACGCATGCCACGCACGACACGCACATACACACACGCATACACACGCATACACACGCAACACGCACACGCACACGCACAGCCCACTGACGCACACGCACAACGCGCGACGCGCACGCACACGCACACACACACACACACACACACACACACACACACACACACACACACACACACACACACACACACACACACACACGGTATGAAAACGAGAAAATGACACTTTATTCATGTTTACACGACATTTTGTCACAAAGATATAGCATTTTATTAGTGGATTATTGTTACTTAGCAATATCCTACATAATTTTTGATACTTCCATTGTGTTCCTCACATGTGAAAACCTATGTGCAGACACCAAAATCATCGCCCCAGCTTGATTCTATCAAAAGTTATTGCCGATTTCCCATTTGGCCGATTAGGAACGGCGGCCATCTTGGATTTACGCAAATTGTTGCATTTTATCAACTTGTTTGTGGTTGGAATGGATTCAGCATGTACGAAAACATAGAAAATGACACTTTATTTCATGTTTGCACGACATTTTGTCACAAAGATATGTCACAAAGATATTCCGGAATCGGATGGTGGCCATCTTGGATTTTGCTATTTGTGGGCCCCAGGGAAAAAATTGAGCTTGGCACGATATCTAAATTTGTTAATTATATATTAAGCAATGTCTGTACCAAATTTCGTGCTTTTACCACAAAATGCACAATCCTTCTGATATTATACACATGGCTGCCGCACTATATAGCTGAATTTGCAATACGCTCGGTCTGCGTTGTATCGTTTCTCCCAAATCGTTAGCGGAAAAACCATTCGCCAGTAATGGGAAATCAAAACGGGAAATTGATTCCTTGCAGGTGAAACTGAAGTGGACTCGCGTGCGCTAGTTGTAACAGCTAGTGCAGTATAAACCCGTTCATACGAGGCGATAGATGAAGAAGAGAAAGACAGGTATACATACCTGCGGTGGATAGGACTTGGTTATAAGTTCCATCGGATCTGTAGCAGTCCACACGGTCAGTATGATGAGATCACCCAGTAGCAAGATGCCAACTAATGCAAAGAGTTGTTTGTCTTTTATCACCTGCCACACGTTAAGGATGAAGTTGAATTTTCTCCGGACGCTGCGCAAGTTCAGTAAACGTTATAGATGAATGTTTGAAGTCAGTGAGCCTTCAATTAAAACCATTACATCTCGTAAACGCGTCACCTATAGTTGAGCGCAAGTAAAATAATCAATTTTAAAATCAATAATCAAAATAATCAATAATACAATTTTTAAAAACGTTTTGCGCTGATGTTTGTCCAATCTTCTTTGCGGCTCTCGTTTAGGCTACGCGTTTATCTCTAAGGAAAAACACTTCATAACCTATTAATGTCTCGTAATACGGGCCATATTTTGTGTTTTATTGTGCTGCTAATTTGTAATCATACTTACTGTATAAATTTCATATATAAATAATAAAATTACTGTATAAATAATTACTGTATAAATAACATTCGAATATCGCATGTTCACCTATTATATAATAACAGGAATCAATACACAATAATTAAAAGTATTTCCTAAATAATATTTCTTAAACGTAAGGTTATCTTCACCTGCGTTCATGTTCTGTGCAGACGAATAATCAATACTGTCGCAATAGATGGCATTTAGAGAGCGTATGCAACTTATTAAATACTTAATAACGTACTACTTTCTTATGGCTCCTATTAGAGAAGACTTTGTGTACTCTCCAGGTCTTGACGAATAGTCCGCCGAAAGCGAAAGTGAAACCAATCGTGATCACCCATCCCGTCGCCTATACAAATAGAGGCAATCTTTATAATTAGGCAATTGGCATGGTCATGTTGATTATAATGCTTATAGTAAACACACTGAAATACTTGCAACATAATCATTCTATTGTTAAATGGTAACTTGATGTCATTTCCTGTCATAGCAGTATGATGCAGAGTCAGGTAATATCAAGTCAGAAACTGGGATAAGAAATTAGACCGGGTATGTTGACATAAACAAACATTTTAAATATAAATTTATATAAATTTACATGCATAAAAAGAAAAGATGAGATAGGAAATCATGAGATCAGATACGATTTTATACTGGCGTCAGAACTCTATTGTGTTAAATACGTTATCTGGATTGTATGTATTCCATTTGAAAATAGCGAGTAACTATCCAGTACACAAATATTTTGTGTACGCTCTGTTCATATGACGGCTTTTTTTTTATCAGGTTTGCGAAATTTATATAGAAGTCATATATGAGTAGAACTCTAGAAATAGGACACTGACAACTAGGTGTATGTAAGAATGCGATTAGCATGTGCACACACGAACACACCACTACACGCACGGACACGCACACACGCACATGCATGCACAGTCATATACGAACGTGCGCGGGCACACACAAACACACACGCACGCACACGCCCGCGCGCGCACGTACGGGTACCGTACTGTTGTACTATAGGGCTCTATATAGTAGCAATACCGCTGGATAAATCGAAAAAAAAATCGGCGTAATGCATTTCTCTGGGGAAAATGCAGCCGTTGGCAATTAGGTGTTGGGAATATAATTCTGCGGCATAATAGATTTACGATTACGTCGATAAACATTAAGACGGCGACAAAAACGAAAAACTCGGTAATAATAGATGGTGCCGAAATAATTGAGAAGAGGCGAAATAAACCGATGCCTATACGCGAGCGAGAGCATGAATGCACAATTTACCGTAAAATCCAAAACTAATGGATTGCATGGTGTGCGGATGCTACGTGAGACGGGGATTCGAACGCAGGTCGCATGCCAATTTAGACACCAGCGCGAAAAAAAATCAACAAGCGTTAATTTCGTGTTCCTGCGGTGTAGCCAGCCATTGTTGCCCACGTGCCATTTGCCACGCGCCATGTTGCCCACCTGCGCTGGTCAGAATTCAATTTTTCTCGAAAGTTCTTCTAATTATCGTCCTGCACACACGTTTAGTAGTATATATCGATGTCGAGATTAAGTTTATTATTACATTAAACGCGCATTGCGGCACCTGCACGATCGCTCATGTATGATCAACAAACAAAGGGGGCACGCGGAGAAGCGTTTGTGTGTACGCACTCATTTTTACTCATCACCGTATAGCGTGTCTGATCGTATTACGGGCAAAATCGACGACAATATTCATAGGATGACACCGAGAATGCCTTTTACACGCGTACGAGCTAATTCCGGCTGTGCATGGGATTAGAGATCCTGTATAGAATTTTTTTTTATAGCGATCAAATCAATGTTGCATTGCTTTTCTTTTTTTTTAAGTATTGCTAGTGCGTCTAGTCTTACTAGCGGACTGCGTGTTCCACGCCTGCGAAGACTTATACCCGGGAAGGTCGCGGCAGGTAATCATGGCAGGGTTGCATGAACCGCGGCGACCACCTGTAATCGGGGAGTGAATAATGACAACATTTGGACAAAACATTTAATGGATCGCGTAACCGCACGCGTTTTTTTTTCCGTCGAGATATCTCTCGTGCCGCCGCTGCTGCCTTTCTTTGGTCACAGATGTTTCGTTGTCTACGTGAACAATGTCAACAGAGAGCGCTGCTAACGTCAATGTGCGCGTTTGTTCTTGCGGCATTCGTACCGACCTAGAAACCAGACCTACTGCGTTTCATCATTATATATATATAGTGACTAATGTACATAGAATCTGTATAGGTCTGCGCGCATGGGCGAATAATGACGATTTGTCATTACAATATATTCACCCGTGGTCTGCGTCACCCCCGTGCGTGCCACCTACACATTGCTGTGGTTTGTTGCCAAAGTGTGCAGAAGTTAACCGTACATGTCACCATATGCGTTGAGGATGCATGTAACAGTAATGTCCCACCCCTTCCTCTCTAAAGAAACATTCTGTCTAATTTATGTGGTAATATATAAGCCACTACAGTGCACGAATCTGCATTGTACACGTAAGATGGGTGCCCTATAGACGTCTAGAAAGTAAGAAAAGTAATGCTGGCCTCATTGAAAAATTGTGCTATTCCGTCAAGCATGGTGTATGCTGACTGGCCCACCGTCGTTTGTATGTGAAACGGGATCCGTCTACTTTCTGGAAATGTGCATCGTTGAGCTGGCAAAAGTTTTGAGCGGATTCTGGACTCTGCGTGTGGTTATTTAGAATAAATAAAGTGTCTGTTGTGTAAGTGCCGAAATTCTCTAAGTTTTTAAAATTAATTTTCATGTCATATGCTTATTCATGCCTGCTGCCGATAGATGCCCTCTACTGTTGCAAAAATACCTTCATTATCCCCTAGCGTGAGACTTATAACGTGTCGTTGTTTGCGAAAAATGTGCGCGAAAACTGTTTAATTCCTTCTTCGTATGCATTTACCGCCCTATACACGTGTGACCTAGACGCTAGAATGATTTTTCCCCGCGAGTTTGTTCGCTCTATGTAATACTAATTACTAATCACAAGCCCTGTCTCATTGAGCTAATGAGCACTGATCGACCACATATATCATTCTTTGATATAGGAATAAATTTGCGTGACGTAACTCACTGCGAGCAGCTGTGTGTAGTATTTTTGGTGCAGCTGCTTACATAAATAAGTGGTTGTCTTGTGGAACTACCGCGGGGAAGTGCTTTGCCGATATGTTATTGAAATTACGGGCGCCGTTCATTCAGACTACCCACTTAGTAAAATACTTAAACGCGTCATACGCCTATACTAAACGCGTATACTTATCCGTATACTTATATACTTATCTACGTATACTTATTGCGTATATTAACGCGTCGCTTATACTTAAAATACTTAAATCACTTAAACGCGTACATTATGAATACTGTGACTCGCTATACGTACTCGCGAGCACGATGTCTTAGGGTTTAAAAGAACGTGGTGTGCTTACAGGCGAGCACGATGTCTTAGAGTTTAAAAGAAATTAGTGGGCTTACTCACGAGCACGATGTCTTAGGGCTTCAAAGAACTTAGTGTGCTTACTCACGAGCACGATGTCTTAGGGTTTAAAAGAACTTAGTCGACTTTACTCTAGTTTGTCTAGCTTACTCTAGAGACGACGACGTAGGCAGCGTTGCTGATTCCGAAGCCCAGATCAATGCCGAGTAGTATGACGGACATGTAGCAAATTACAGCGCCGACCGTTATCAGGTTATTGATGTTCGGACTGCTTAGCTTGATTATTCTGAAATTTACGAGCAGTTGTTGAACAGAGATCGAAGAAAGCTAGCATAAAGACTTGCATGTAAGCATCGTGCGGATGATGGTATCATGTAGCGTACATGCATGCACGCATATATAAATACATTTATTTGTTTATTTATTTATTTATTTATTAGGTTGCACTGGTGTGGATTAAATATCGTGAATTATTCACCAGCTAGCAAGGCTACAGACGCGTGCAGTGCCGCACAGTGGCATCAATGTTAGCTGCTTACGTATGTCTCATCAAGAGCGTATTAAGTATGCTTAGTTAATACGCTTTTGGTCCCATACATACTTGTTGGACTTGTGCTTGATGTTGATTGCGAGGAAGCCTATAGCGAAACAGATGCATATGCATGCGACAGCAACCAGACCGGCGAACAGTGATTTGTCGACGTTGATATCAACATGATGGATTATAGGTCCGGACATCGGCACTATATCGCCTATAATATAGTCACATAGAAATTGGATTAACACTTGAAATCCTAGCAATGCGTCATTTTTTCGTGCCATCTGTGTCGATTTCTTGGGTAGGTTATAGGGAGAAATATCAATCACCAATATTTTTATTATATAACACACTAGTATATTCACACCTAAGTATATATTAGAAACATATTTATGTTACGATACAGAAGTAGATATATAGGTAGAGTAGAAGGCGTACCAACAGTACAGAGACTAGCGTGTCAGTATAAGTGAGATCTTTAGTATGGTGCTGAAGAACCCAATATCGTCTCTTTCAGCAACTCACCTACGAAATGAATCTTGTCTTCATATAACCAGGTTATAACTTTAGTGTCCTGGTCGTATATTCCTATCGTCTTTTCAACTCCATCTGTAATAGGAGTAAGTGTGCGAATTCGTATGAATATTTGGAAACTGTTTATTATGTTCAATGATTACACATTTTCAGATTAAATGTAAATACAAATCCTGCGGCAACTGTAAGAATAATGTCTTCATATAAAATTTCGTGGTATTTACATAATTGTGATAACATAATATCAGGAGTTAATAAAGACAAAGTTTGTCTTTATTAACTCCTGATAATATTGAAATAGAATGTGTGAAGGATCTACATGACACACACACGCACGCGCACACACACACGGGCGCGCACACACACGCGCGCACGCGCGCACACACACAACACACACACACTCACGTACGCACACACGCACGCACGCACGCACGCACGCGCACACACACACACACACACACACATGTATATATATGGTTGGTGTCCAAGCTTTCGTTGGCAGATTAGGCCCATAGCTTACCAATAAGTTGTTCGATTCGAATAAGTCCTATCCTATCTTGAACCTCATCGAATTTGACACGACCCTGAATAAAGGGTCAAGGGGTAATATTTAAACGAAAATAAGTTAGCTAGCTTTATGACATTGTCTATTTAGGCGGATACTAACATAAATACACGAGCTAAAAATTTAATGTATTTGTGAGAATATTTAAAACATCGCTATGATCGCGAATCGGTAGACATTCATCTGGTCTTACCATAAATAATAACATAGAAAAATATTGTGTTGAGTAACAGCAGAAACGATTCGTATTTCATCGGGAAAGTCGTCCGTGCACAACTGTTTGTTGTATATATGAAGCATGTAACGAGCATCTGAGGTATACCTCTGAGGCGACTTTTGTTTATTCGTGATACAATAAATCGATAAAGCAACATTACCGACACTCCCAAGAAGTTGGTCTGTCTCATGTAGTGGAGGTAGACTTCTCGAAATTTGACATCTTCGTACGAGAATCCCTCAAGCCGCGCTGAGGTGTTACCAGCCTTCAGGTATTCGGAGGCGTTGTGTAGAGTCAGTGCTATAATCCACATGCTGTCGTACGTTAGAGGCCAGTCGGCTTTAGCTTTCAGACCTGGGTGGTCTGCCGTTCGTTGGTCGTATTCCGCCACCGTATCGAGCATGCTCTGTCATTGCATGGAAATTATATGAGTCCACACTAACCCATAACGTAATCATATTTCATATAAATATCATATAGCACTCTATACACTGGTATAAGAGAATCAGGTGGTAATAAAGGTATGATACTAGAATGAAAGATATGCGAATGAAATATGCTGACACAAAAGAAATCGCGTTAGGATGTAATAAATAACTGTAACGTCCCCCACGTTCCTGCAAATAGGATAAAAATACAACACGAAAACACCGCACAGATTTTATATGAGCGCGGATGAAGACATCGCTCTGACCAACATATCCTAATATGTTCGTACTCGGTTCATCTGCGATGCGGAAACATTAATAATTAAAATGATTTCAGAAAACACTTTCTCTTGGCCTTCGGCCTACAATAGAAAATGAATTCCATGAGAACACACTGTTTTTTATACTTCGCGTTAAACTGTCGATAAATGTCAGTGTTGTAGGTCTCGAAGCCGGTCTTGGCCTTGAGACCGGCCTCGAAACCGTTTTCCTTGGTCTCGGTCTCGGTCGTGGCCTCGGAGTGCAATGACTCGGACTCGGACTCGGACTCGAACCCTCCGGACTCGAGGACTCGGGTCGAGGCCGGCTCGAGGCCACTACATACATAGTACACAACTGTACATATTGTAACATGCAGTTTACAAGAATTTAAAATTAAAACTTCTAGGTTTTCTAGATACACGGCTTAATCTTGTAACGTTTTTAATGGCTCGATTAAGATTCTTGTCCCTTTGGTTTGAATCTGCTGTCACTTCGTCCCTTTGCGCTTTTTCTACCACTTCTTTCTCTTCTTCTACCACTTCGAAGGTAGGCCTACTAGCACTCCCTCATTTGGTTCAACAAGCCGTGTCATTCTCGTAAAACACAAATGGATCCGTTACTTTGACACGTTTCGTATGACTCGTGTCTGTGTTTTCGGCTGACTATACACTTTCGAATGTCTACGATGCACTGTTGCGATTCCTAATCGACAAAATGATGACTTACGCGTAACTGTTTTACTGTACTTTCTATTTCATGCAAACAAGTGACAGATCCAGGGGGCAGGAGACACCCCCTCTCCATTTTTGAACAAACACATACATAGAAGTGAGTGGCCTTGTTGGTATGTGCCCCTTTTTTTTATCAAAACTGGACTCGGACTCGGACTCGGACTCGGGTGGTGTGGATTCGGACTCGTGTGGCGCGGACTCGGACTCGGACTCGGACTCGGGGGGTGCGTACTCGGACTCGGACTCGGGGGGTGCGGACTCGACTACAACACTGATATTAAAATGTTGCGGTCACCTTTCCGTTGACGGTGGCGTTTATGGAGTTATGACTGAATGCTAAGCCTTGCGTTGAGATGTAGTAAGCAGCGACGATGGCCAGCTGCTCAGTGGTGCAGTTAGTGTCTTCCACTTCCCACCACTTCTCACTGTACCAACCGACCAACATCCACACGTAGCGTGGCCCGTACATGTTCAACTTGTATGCCTGCAAAGTTGCACAGCGCATGATGTTCATAATAACTTGCACAGCATAACTTGCACGGAATAACTTACACACATAACTTACACACAGCATAACTTACACCCAGCATAACTTACACACAGCATAACTTACACACAGCATAACTTGCACAGCATAGCGCACACAATTACGACACGGCGCCGGTAACGTCAGCCATAAAAGTTACAGATCAAAATAACCGCATCAAGATATATATCGCGTACATATGTTCTATGGTAAATAGACGCTCACTCACTCACTCACTCACTCACTCACTCACTCACTCACTCACTCACTCACTCACTCACTCACTCACTCACTCACTCACTCACTCACTCACT
>NW_014577083.1:280490-291131 GCF_000485595.1 Priapulus caudatus
CACCAGTGTTGTAGGTCTCGAGACCGGTCTTGGCCTCGAGACCGGTCTCGAGACCGTTTTCCTTGGTCTCGGTCTCGGTCTTGGCCTCGGAGTGCAATGACTCGGACTCGGACTCGGACTCGAGCCCTCCGGACTCGAGGACTCGGGTCGAGACCGGCTCGAGGCCACTACATACATAGTACACAACTGTACATATTGTAACATGCAGTTTACAAGAATTTAAAACTAAAACTCCTAGGTATTCTAGATACACGGCCTAATCTTGTAACGTTTTCAATGGCTCAATTAAGATTCTTGTCCCTTTGGTTTGAATCTGCTGTCACTTCGTACCTTTGTGCTTTTTCTACCACTACTTTCTATTCTTCTACCACTTCGAAGGTACTATAGCACTCTCTAATTTGGTTCAACAAACCGTGTCATTCTCGTAAAACACAAATGTATCCGTTACTTTGACACGTTTCGTATGACTCGTGTCTCTGTGTTTTCGGCTGACTATACACTTTCGAATGTCTACGATGCACTGTTGCGATTCCTAATCGACAAAATGATGACTTACGCGTATGTCGTCATTTTCCTAAGTCGACACAAATATGCTGGTCCCAAAAGTGTCGACTTATGCAAGTTTTACTGTACTTTCTATTTCATGCAAACAAGTGACAGATCCATGGGGCAGGAGACACCCCCCTCTCCATTTTTGAACAAACACATACATAGAAGTGAGTGGCCTTGTCGGTATGTGCCCCCTTTTTTATCAAAACTGGACTCGGACTCGGACTCGGACTCGGGTGGGGTGGACTTGGACTCGGGCTCGGACTCGTGTGGCGCGGACTCGGACTCGGACTCGGACTCGGACTCGGGGGGTGCGGACTCGACTACAACACTGATAAATGTTGAGGTCACCTTTCCGTTGACGGTGGCATTTATGGAGTTATGACTGAATGCTAAGCCTTGCGTTGAGATGTAGTAAGCTGCGACGATGGCCAGCTGCTCAGTAGTGCAGTTAGTGTCTTCCACTTCCCACCACTTCTCACTGTACCAGCCGACCAGCATCCACACGTAGCGTGGCCCGTACATGTTCAACTTGTATGCCTGCAAAGTTGCACAGCGCATGATGTTCATAATAACTTGCACAGCATAACTTGCACGGCATAACTTACACACATAACTTACACACAACATAACTTACACACAACATAACTTACACACAGCATAACTTACACACAGCAAAACTTACACACAGCATAACTTGCACAGCATAGCACACACAATTACCACACGGCGCCGGTAACGTCAGCCATAAAAGTTACAGATCAAAATAACCGCATCAAGATATATATCGCGTACATATGTTCTATGGTAAATAGACGCTCACTCACTCACTCACTCACTCACTCACTCACTCACTCACTCACTCACTCACTCACTCACTCACTCACTCACGCACGCACGCATGCACGCACTCACTCACCTCACAGAAGATTCGTCGAGCGTACTCCTGATAACAGCTGGCGACAATAATACGAGCGTCAATCTCCTGTAAATGTCACCACTATTAATTAATTAATTAATTAATTATTTATGTTATTAATTAGTAGCATCGGCGACAACATCGATATAACCACAACACTATTTACTATTCTATTTTACTCGAGATCATGATTTTTCCTGTAAGAGAAATCGTTTATTAAAATATTTAATGAGAATTATAAACGGACGGTTATAATACAGGGCGTTAACATGAATAATTTAGCAACATGTGCATTGTAATCAACCAATATTAGGGACACTAATGCCTGCTTCACGCTTTGCATCATAAAGATCATTTATGTATATACAATAGGGGTTTCAGGAATCTAGATGACTGTGATGAGTAATGAATGTATCTGATACACATTCTGTCCGAAATAGCTCCGATTTAATCGTCACTCAGTACATAATCGTATAAGCAATCATATACGAAAGTACACCGGTGCATCCGCTAAACGTAAACCCGCACGCACATACACACCACGTATACGAACATGCACATGTACCAGCACACAACATATATTCATATGTGCCAGTATGAACATGTGTAACTAAAACAACGCAGTTGACAACTCTAATGGAGATCTCTCTGATAGATTATCTGTACAAAACAATACATATTGTCACGCCTATCGTCGCAGAACAACTCCTGATTATATATATATATACCATAGATGGTCTTAGTACTTTGTCGTATAAACGTTAAATGTCTCATTTTATCGTCCATTACGGTCAGCCGTACGAAAATAGGTTATTCTATATAAATACCCGTATGTGTTGTTATTGCTATAACTATACCTGTATTATAACTACAGATCATATATGTTTTCAAATGTTCTTTCTTTAATCATTATATTCTTTTATCATTAATAATGACAGTTGATATTAAAAAAGTATTCGTCCATGTTTTATGTATATATTATATACATTAACGCGCCGTAAATGATTTAAGCGCAAACTTTCAATTTTCGTGTGGTGAAATGATATCAAGAGCATATGGTACCGTATTATTATAATACCGGTATTATAAAAGCTCTTGATGATATTATTATTTCCATTCATCTTTGTCAATTGCACGCAAACGGCAATCTAGCTACGTTATATTCGATTCAGGGCGCCAACAATTACTCGGTATTGTCGTAGGTCATTGCCGTGGATCAATATATGAACAGCAAGGCCGATGTACGGTATGATGTGTAAACGGCAACTATATTCGCAATAAAAGCGTCGTAAAGGAATGACTAAATGAATGAATGAATGAATGAATGAATAAATTATTAATTAGTTATGTAATTAAAAGATAGAAAGAAAGAAAGAAAGATAGATAGATAGATAGATAGATAGATAGATAGATAGATAGATAGATAGATAGATAGATAGATAGATAGATAGATAGATAGATAGATAGATAGATAGATAAATAGATAGATAGATAGATTTAAGTAAATTTTGAGCGAATGGTCATGGCGGGTTATTTACTTTTTACAAACTACATTCACAAAGCTTTTTTGTGTTAAACGTGGCGTTTATATAGTATTTTTATGCGGTAATCAAGAAGTAATAGTGTGTCCACTAACATTTATGACAGCTTTTCGTCGGGAAATGCAGTTTTAATGCTCGGGATTTCGATGTTTTTTTTTATATTGTTTTTGTGCGAGCTGATTTACACGAATGATTGTGCATGTATAGTGAAAGGTCTAACTTACCTTCAGATAGTTAACGTGTGTTTCAGGATCAACCTGAAAGGATTCCCGAGCGATGACGTCAATGTTTTCGCTCAGCATTATAGCTTCCATTCGCTTTATAGCCTGCGATGTCACGAAAGATGAAAGAATCAAGCGATCTATAGTAATGCGTGTACTACCTTCTCAAGATTGCTTAGACCTGCCGATTTCATGGAGGGAACAATATATACAAGTTAAATGCACTTCTCACACATAGCTAAGCTCAAGGTGGTATCTAAAAAAAAATTCTTCTAAAGAATTTTCTACGATAATTTTCCACATTAGATGACTGGTTTCATGCATTGCCCAGATTGAGAACACGTTCATATCTCGAGCTCTTTCACCTATTAAGATCAGGGCCGTAGCCTGAGCAAATTCCTAGGGGGGGGCAGTTCTTGATCTAGGGGGCAGCTGCCCCTTTTTGTCCCCCCAGAGGCTACGGCCCTGATGATCTTTATTCACACCGAGCGTGAAACGCCCTGCACGCAAGAAACATTTTTAACTCAAGAATTTGCGTTAAAACGCATGCGTTGCGGCGAGGCTGAATAGTTGTAACAGGAGTAAATAATAATAGACCTATTATTATTAAACATATTGAATTGTTATTCAGGACTGATGAATTCCTATATATCTATTATTATTCAATCCTAAATCTATAATTATTCACTCCTGTTGTAAACAATAAGGTTGCATAGAGGCGTACAATGAAAACGAGTGCGCGTTTCGTCTCCGTTGTTTAACGCAATACTTTCGTTAAAAACTGATGGTGTGTGTCCGCCATTACGATGCACATATTTACCAGTGAGTATATAGGTTGCAGCTCGTACATGATGGCCACGCGAGTCCACCCGTACTCCTTCATCAGTTGAACTTTCGGCTCCGACGCTGCACCGTCGTGGATGTCGTTACGGAACGTATAGGGGTACGTCTTCTTATTAGAGAAGGCTGGCGACTGCACGACGACCACCTAATAATGATCGAGGCGACTCATCAGGCGATGCAGCGACGCGTGGCTTGTTACTAACTACGACAATGCCATTCCACTTTAGCGAGTGAGCGTGTGCGTGTGTGTGTGTGTGTGTGCGCGTGTGTGTGTGTGTATGCGTGAGTGTGTGTGTGTCCGCCCTCTTGTCACTACACCCAGTTTTTGGCTCTGCGTCGATCATGATGCATCTAGAAATGTATTTGATTCTATAACAGGGTTCAATTAAAAAAATAATTGGTACGAGGGAGGTAGTTAGTCTTCGTCAAGTCTCCGCCCTGTAGCAGTGCACGCATACTTTGCTCCGGAGGTAAACTGCACGAACAAGAACTGCCAGGTCTTATATCATGCTACGGTAGACTTTCATTTTTTTTAAATTCGCCAGCGTTTCATTAAAAACGGAAAAAATACGATGGAGGTTGACCGTGAAATCACGAGTAAATTTCTTTTACGGCACTAACCGATAAGAGGTTCCAGTGACGCGACATCTGCGTGACGGGTTCGGCGAGAATAGAGCATCCGCTTATGAAAATCATTTGCTTCGTCGGTAGTTGTACTGTCTGGTCAACAAAGGCCCGCATAGCAATGCCTGGATCACACTGCAAGGAACAGAGCACGTGCGTAAATATCACACTATCAGGAGTGTATAACATAGACGCTCCATATATATATATATATATATATAGAGAGAGAGAGAGAGAGAGAGAGAGAGAGAGAGAGAGAGAGAGATGAGAGAGAGCAGGAGAGAGAGAGAGAGTTTGCACGGCTCTAAAGATTCTATAAATGAAAGCGCTTGTGTAAACTGGAATGTCGGATTTATTCTTTTGTTTTAAACTATAATATCTGAAATATCGTGCAACCAAAGAACTTGTTCTACTATATAATATATATTATTACATATATATATAATACTATATAGTATATATATATATATATATGTGATATATATAAAATCTGCCACTCTCAATATTATGCACCGTTGATCACTATTTATTTTACGCGATTGTAATCACGGCGATGTCTAACAATCAGCGACAGAAGGAACTATCGAGATGCTGAATGATTGACGCATTGACTAGCAGCGGACATTATATATAATTATTACAATGTGCAATCAAACAACGTCAACACAGCAAAATGACACGCAAATAAATATGAAACTCTACCTCGAGAAATTCTGTCGCTCCTTTAAAAAGGATTAGGTTTGTCGTTAATGGCAGGTCAACAGCAGCAATGCAAGGGGTGTCATTAGGATTTAATGCCGCGGGCTAAATATCTTCTCCGAGATGCAGTGTTCTCTGCACTCGAGCAGCACAGCACACAACACACACCACAGCACACACACCACACACACGCACACACACGAACACACCACCACACACCACACACGCACGGCGCGACCGCCGCACGAGCGCACGCGCAGCGCCTACGGCACGACGACCACGCACACGCATCACCACAGCGACCACGCGACACGCAACACGCATTCACGCACGCACACGCACACGCACACACGACACACACACACACACACACACGACCACCAACACACACACTAGGTGTATGGTGTATGCCGTACTTTGGTGTCCGTTCGCTCTTTCGAGCACGCTGATGCGATTTACGCATGTACGCGCACAGTGTAAAAACTACTGAATTACCAGCCGTCTCGCCGCGAGAGCAAAAATCTGATTTCATGCCAAGACATCACACTGACACTACACACATACACACACACAATGGGCGGCCGCGACGCCGCGTCACGCACGCCCACACAGCACGCCACACGCACGCACGCATGCATCGCGCTAGAGCTACTGCCCCGACCTACGTGGGCCCCAGGCGCTCCGGGAGGCCACCCCGATAATATATATATATATAATAATACGTAAGATACGCCCCACTATATACTGCGAGGCGAGGGGAGGGACAAGATGAAAGAAATGGCGAGCGCTAGACTCAGTTGTCATTGGCAACACTGCTCATCCTAGATAATTAAACGACCGACTCTGCGTCTACCGAGCGAACACAATAAATGACTCTGGGCATGCGGAGAAAAGCGCCGTGTACTTGACACCCCGCAATGACGATACACTGTCACAGCTTGCGCCTTGAAGATGCTTAGGAAAAGCCGGTGATTAGAAAGAGACTCGTCACCACCCTCTATTGCATCAAACAGGCGACTGCTACTGCCACGTGCGTAGTCAGTTAACCTGTTCAAACTGGGCAGCCGGCTTGCCTGTCCGTCTCCTATCTGTCTACCGTACACACATTGTCGTCCCTACCTGCCTGATTGCGATCTTCAGTATGTGTGCGTGTATTCCGAGCATGCGTTGGTGGCGCGTGCGTGGTGCGTGTGCTGGCGAGCATGCAGCAAGCGGCGTAAGCGGAAGTCGCGTAGAACGACTTGTTTTTTTATTGAAGCAACACCTCGGAAGCAAACAAGACAGCAAAACAAACGACGACACCAAACACGGACACTGGAGCATGCATAAACTACAGTTTCTCTCTATAATGTACACTGTCCTACGCCATTAACGCGTCGCGACACACTCAACACTGCATTATTGGCAGCCTAAATTATATAATTAACCGCATATAATATCTAGTATATATACTAAAGTATGTTAGCCGAATGTGGTGTGTTCGCGCATATGAGAAAATAGAACTGCCGCACGCCTAGAGGAAAACTAAAGATATTTTCAGAATCCAGCCACGTCTTGGCAGTGGTTCTGGCTGAAACAAAAATTTAAAAAGTTAAAAAGTAATACATGCATAAAAAATTATATTCTCATAGATGGCGTCTACGTACGTACAACAGCACATCCACGTCTGAATCACTGATCTCTATAATATATCGTAAAGATTTATATATGAATATAATTATAAATATATTAGTAAAAATATATAATATAGTTATATAAATAGAGGATCAGTGGTCGTATTTGGTTTAGTAAACAGTAAGTGCGCCAGTGGCCCTCACAGTGAACAATTCCGTCTGCTCACCAGTGTGTCGTCGTGTTCGACTGGCCAGAGTATTTTTCTTTTTCTTTTTTTTTCTCATGTCTACCTACCTCTGTATAGGTATGTATTATTTTAATTTTTTAATTTATTTTAAACTATTAATATTTAATTGATTATTTTTTTAGTTTATTCCCATTATTTTATTTTTATGTCTTTATCTTTTGATTTCTTATTATTTTTTTACTGTTTGGGAATAGGATGGGATGGGATGGCAATGGATGGGTATGAGATGGCATGGGAATGCATGGATCGGACAGGTGATGGGAATATGGTGGGATGCGAATCGAGTTGGATGGGAATGGATGGAGGATGGGATGGGATGGATGGATGGCATGGAATGGGATTGCATGGCATGGCTTGGATGGCAATAATGTGATGAGATGGATGGGATGGAATGGGATATGAGATGGGATCGGTGCCGAATGGATGGGAATGGGATGGGATAGGAATGGATGAATGGATGAATGGATGGTGGATGCATGGATAGAATAGATAGTTAATGATTTTTTGGGGTATTTTCCTTTGCAAGAGCCAGCGGTCACCAGTGAGTAACGCCACTGATTTCCCTGGGCAACGGCCGGGTATCCCGCTAGTTATATATATAATATATAATAATATATATATATATTAATTATTATATATTATTAATTATTAGTTATATATTATTATTATTTATATTATTTAGCCGATTATTAAATGTCTGTACGCATCACTAGAAGGCGTACGTTCCATGCCGTCACTGTGTATTAAGCGCGACGTCGCATTGCGTTAAAATATGCCAAACCATGTTCTCGCGGCTTGTGTTGACTTGATAACCGTATTTCCTACGTATGGCACGCGTGCTGCACTACATGCGTGCTGCAATCGACTTAACGGATATTCTCTGGCGATATGTTTCTCTTTGTGTTCAGAGGGACCGTCGTTGCAGATAATTTTTGTGTCGCTGAAAATAGACTAAATGGCCACATTTATTCCAAGTTTACTATCGAAACATGGCACCACATCGCTAAAGTTTATCGTCGGGCGTTCGTGACAAGTCACGGTCGAGTAATATGTCGGAAAGATATATGAAAATGATATATACGGGCATTATGAAATAAATGTGGTGATATGACCAAATTATCAAACAGAATTTCTGTCAATGTTAAATCGTTTATATAGGCCGTCAGATTCAGATCACAACTTTGAAGTCATGCCCGGAACAGCGCTGATATTATAATGATATATGTAGCTCGCTGGGGTATGTAGTAAAACACGAGACAGACGCGCGCAATTCTAACCTGAGCCAGAACTATATTCAACGGCATGCATACCAGCAGCCTTAGAACAAGCCGAGCATCATTTAGTGAGAGAATCAGAGCAATGTTAATAATCATAGTCCTATAGTGTGTCGTACATCAAGTCCTAGTCCCTATAGTCCTTAATGCGATCGCGGCTTTACGTGCAAAAACAACATCGATGTAGACAAGAGGCCGTTTAAGTTCATCGCCATACCTGAGTAAGTATGCATAAAAAGCTACTTCCGAACCCAGCAGCATCATTGGCGTAAATATCAATGGGAAATATACTGCGAACACAGAGACGTAATATCATTGCATTCTTATCGAAATTTGATTACGGCAAATTAAGAGGTTTATTTAGTCAATTAAATATCAATAAAGCTGGCAAAGTGTCGACTTATCCGCATGCAAACCGACGAATTAGGGGGGCAGGCTGAAGCGCCAATTAATGCACAATGCGATCAGGCAAATAGATCAAACAAAATTCGATGCAGCAAATCGAAGCACATATAGAATTTAAGGTAATAGTGGTTTTACCTTTCATTTGATACATACAGCAATATAGCATTAATTAAAAACGAAAGTAGGAGTTATTTTAGTGCGCAACGGGTATGAGCATCACGGGAACCACAACTCAAGGGGCTTCTGGCAAATCCAAACGCGGTCTAAGTTGTGGACTCGAGGCGACAAGTTAAAATGCGGAATAGTGAAGCGCCTCCACTAAGATTTAACAATATTGAATATGATCTTAATGAGTAGACTCTGGAGTAAAGATGCTCGGTAATACGCGCTGTTCCCAGGCGATATTAGGCAGCAAAGAGTCCAAACGGTGATTAATAGCATATAATATAACGAGTGATTTTACCAGAAAATTCGGAGTCACTATAAGCTCTTTCGCTCGCGTAGTCTTTAATAGGTTCTGCGCTAATGTAAATCGTTTTCGCATAACGTCATAGCCGTTGCAAGCGATCACGTAAGGACAATTACGCTCACACCACCAGCAGGCGTAGCTACTACCTATGCCGCTCTTTACATGCCGGCAGCAGCAGCGGGACTGCGGCAACATCGCCATGGCAAGCGTCTTTCTCACGAAGAAAAAACTCGAGACATCGTTCCAGCGCACACCTATAAACGTCATCAACGGCAACAGCGCGCGCAGGACGCGTGATTCATTTGAAGAGAAACAGATTTCGAGAGCACGAGTGCCTTTGTAGTAATTCGCAAAGGTTATACGCGAGATGAGGTGAGGTGAGTTTCCAGGGGACGCTCTAGGGTAAGTTTCGCATGGTGCAAAACGACTGGCGGATGCGCTGATGGTAGTGTAATGGTGAATGCTGCACCGGTAATTTGCTCGCGTTGACCGCCAATTAATCAACACAAAATCGCTACAGCAAAGGGCTAGACGTAGTTGCAAGGTTATTACATGCTAGGAATAATAAAAGTGTGTGAATTCGCCTTACTGTCGAATCAGGACGTAGTAGAGTTAGAATAAGATGTTAGATTTCTAGTTCGAGTTCAGAGTTATTCAGTAGTTTTATATCTAAGTAATTAATATGGCGGACTGTGATAGGAATTTTGCAGTATTGTAAGCAGGCGTAGTCGTAGATGTTGCCAGAGTGCTGGCTGCAGCGAGATGGCGAAATATTGGTTGTCGAGTTCGTAGGGCGAGTTCACATATTATTGCATACCGTGATGGAAACGTTGTCAGGCAGAGCAGGCTATATTTTTAGAACAAACGTACACTAACGACAGATAGATGTTGAACGCAGTATATGCGCATTCTGTGGCACGTTAGGTGGGCAGATTCAAGGTCTGTCATCAGCGTAGATAACCCATGTCCGCAAATTGTCATGTAGGCAATATTGAAGGCCCTTTTTGCGATATGCGAAATGCAGCGAGGAAATACACACCAGCAAACGAGAGTCACCGTACTTAAAAGAGCTCTGCGGTTGGAGCAGAGCTACACATAGAATAGTAGTTGAGTAAAAATGAAATGCCATTTTTGTGCCTGCGAGTTAAGCGATTGATCAGACTGCGAATACAACGCAAAGAATGCGCCGTTGTTTGGGCTGTCCGTACCGTCCGCTCCATCAGTCCGCCAGTCACT
>NW_014577083.1:291156-292645 GCF_000485595.1 Priapulus caudatus
ACTCACTCACTCACTCACTCACTCACTCCCTCACTCACTCACTCACTCATTCACTCACTCACGCACGCACGCATGCACGCACTCACTCACCTCACAGAAGATTCGTCGAGCGTACTCCTGATAACAGCTGGCGACAATAATACGAGCGTCAATCTCCTGTAAATGTCACCACTATTAATTAATTAATTATTTATGTTATTAATTAGTAGCATCGGCGACAACATCAATATAACTACAAAACTATTTACTATTCTATTTTACTCGAGATCATGATTTTTCCTGTAAGAGAAATCGTTTATTAAAATATTTAATGAGAATTATAAACGGACGGTTATAATACAGGGCGTTAACATGAATAATTTAGCAACATGTGCATTGTAATCAACCAATATTAGGGACACTAATGCCTGCTTCACGCTTTGCATTATAAAGATCATTTATGTATATATATATATATAATCAGGAGTTGTTCTGCGACGATAGGCGTGACAATATGTATTGTTTTGTACAGATAATCTATCAGAGAGATCTCCATTAGAGTTGTCAACTGCGTTGTTTTAGTTACACATGTTCATACTGGCACATATGAATATATGTTGTGTGCTGGTACGCGTGCATGTTCGTACGTGGTGTGTATGTGCGTGCGAGTTTACGTTTAGCGGATGCACCGGGGTACTTTCGTATATGATTGCTTATACGATTATGTACTGAGTGACGATTTCAGACAGAAGGTGTATCAGATACATTCATTACTCATCACAGTCATCTAGATTCCTGAAACCCCTATTGTCATAGATGGTCTTAGTACTTTGTCGTATAAACGTTAAATGTCTCATTTTATCGTCCATTACGGTCCGCCGCACGAAAATAGGTTATTCTATATAAATACCCGTATGTGTTGTTATTGCTATAACTATACCTGTATTATAACTACATATCATATATGTTTGCAAATGTTCTTTCTTTAAGCATTATATTCTTTTATCATTAATAATGACAGTTGATATTAAAAAAGTATTCGTCCATGTTTTATGTATATATTATATACATTAACGCGCCGTAAATGATTTAAGCGCAAATTTTCAATTTTCGTGTGGTGAAATGATATCAAGAGCATATGGTACCGTATTATTATTATACCGGTATTATAAAAGCTCTTGATGATATTATTATTTCCATTCATCTTTGTCAATTGCACGCAAACGGCAATCTAGCTACGTTATATTCGATTCAGGGCGCCAACAATTACTCGGTATTGTCGTAGGTCATTGCCGTGGATCAATATATGAACAGCAAAGCCGATGTACGGTATGATGTGTAAACGGCAACTATATTCGCAATAAAAGCGTCGTAAAGGAATGACTAAATGAATGAATGAATGAATGAATGAATAAATTATTAATTAGTTATGTAATTAAGAGATAGAAAGAAAGAAAGAAAGAAAGATAGATAGATAGATAGATAGATAGATAGATAGATAGATAGATAG
>NW_014577083.1:293487-309791 GCF_000485595.1 Priapulus caudatus
AGTTTTTTGTTGGCTAACTATCTATCACTGGTCTATATTAGCAGTGACGCCGTTATAACAATGTTATCTTAGTTGTGGGTGGATACGCTGCTTCGCCTTCCTACTCGTGCGGTCCTTGATCAGAGGTGTCCGAGTGGGAGACTGACGTAGATGTTTCCTGCAATTGCGCTGGTACTAACCTTGCTAACGGTACGAGATCGCTATCACTATAGCTACTTTCGGAAGAAGCCCTTTGTCTTGGCCGAATGGCTTCATCATCCGCATCATAATCCTCACTGTGGAAGTAGGTGTCGCTCATCGTAGAATAGGCTAGCGTTGCCTGTCGCAGTGGCTGCTTTCTAGTGGCCTTTGCCGTTGCACTCTCCCTAGGTGTGGCTTCCTTGCTGGCTTCAGCAATGGCTTCCGTTATGGCTTCATTCTCAGAATCCGAGTCGTGATCGGATGTGTAGGTGTCCCTCATCACAGGGTACTCAAGCTTGTCCCGGCGGCTGCCTCCTTGTAGGCTTTGTGGACGAACTCGCAATAGGTGTGGCTTCCTCTTATCATCATATTATCTTATCATTTTGTAAGTACATCGTAGTTCTTATAAATAGCTACGGAGGTAATGTCTGCATATTTCTGTGTTTTCTCATGCGATTGCTCATGCATATTTTGGCCGAGCGTATGCCGTATACTATATGATATCGTGGATATCAAGCCTTTATTTATGTTACTCATCACGCCACTGCCTACGTATTATGCACGCTCTGGCAAATTTGTCTTGTATTTTCACTCGTTCCCCTCCTTGGTCTAACCATATCACTGTTTTCGTCATGGCGAGCCATAATCCTCCACCGTGGCCCTACCCGAAACATCTACGTACCGTTATTCCTTTGTTCAACCCTCAACATAGGCCGCTATGTGGCATGAGAGGCACAAACCTGCTACACCTTTGTTCATAACACCTACATTCCCCCTCCTATGTTGTCGAGGCCATCTCACGCCATTATGCAAGCTGCAAATGTCCACCCTATTGTGTGGTCGGTCAGCGCACAAGCAGAACCAGTCTGTGACAGCTCAATGGAAGCGGGTGGAATGGACAATGTATCGTTTAATTAACGAGCTCGCGCGCAGTGGAGCAAGGTTAGCCAGCTTGCGTGTGACCCAGCGACCCCATGTTACCTCGCATGGTGATAATGATATGATAATGATATGATAATGATATGATAATGATATGATAATGATATGATAATGATAATGATATGATATGATAATGACAAGAGGCTATGATATACTGATAAGATGATAAGATAATATGATGATAAGAGGAAGCCACACCTATTGCGAGTTCGTCCACAAAGCCTACAAGGAGGCAGCCGCCGGGACAAGCTTGAGTACCCTGTGATGAGGGACACCTACACATCCGATCACGACTCGGATTCTGAGAATGAAGCCATAACGGAAGCCATTGCTGAAGCCAGCAAGGAAGCCACACCTAGGGAGAGTGCAACGGCAAAGGCCACTAGAAAGCAGCCACTGCGACAGGCAACGCTAGCCTATCCTACGATGAGCGACACCTACTTCCACAGTGAGGATTCTGATGCGGATGATGAAGCCATTCGGCCAAGACAAAGGGCTTCTTCCGAAAGTAGCTATAGTGATAGCGATCTCGTACCGTTAGCAAGGTTAGTACCAGCGGACTACTCGGACACCTCTGATCAAGGACCGCACGAGTAGGAAGGCGAGACAAGCAACAAGCGACAGGCAATGATGTCTTGAGGGTCCAAGACATTATTGACAGCCCCGCTACACATAATGAGATCTACGCACGTGGCACACAATACGACCGAGTCCAGATGAACGCGTATCCACCCACAACTAACCCGCCCAGCCACCCACCCACAACTAAGATAACATTGTTATAACGGCGTCACTGCTAATATAGACCAGTGATAGATAGTTAGCCAACAAAAAACTCCTAATAACCTGCCGCTTATCAGGCGCATGCGCAGAGCGCAGGGGGAGTGGGCTCAACTTCGATGTGTCTGAGCGAGCGTATACTAAACAATGTTGTCTTTCAGTTGTCCATATCCTATGTGCACCCACACCATTGTACAGCCCACCTTTCAAACGGGTTTACAGCCCATCTCCAACGCGACCCCTTCCTTCCGCCACGATTGATGATGAAATGATTGATGATGATAGAGTAAATCGAAGGTTGCTTACTTGCGAGCGCCGATAATATCGATAAAATTGAGATGACTAAGAGTTATGCTAAGAAGTCTGCAGACTATAGAATACACCGTAGTTATAAGAACAATGATGTACGTGCGATGTATTGTGTCACTAGGTAATTAACAAACACATGTTTGTATCACGCACCATGTATGATTCACGATAATGCACTATATGTATTCACTATATTACACGGTATGTTTCACATGTGACACACTCTATGTTACACCATGTTTAGCACAATATTTGCTACGACGCACAAACTCACATATTTTAAATGCATTGTTTATTGTTTTAAGCACGCTATTGTCAAGTGCCACTAATCACCGTTGTAATTACATGTTACGTTAACCTATCCTCTTTTGAGCACCTGTAGTCCCTACCAGCACCATTATGATGGAGGGATGCGGCATCAACAGGTGGCCAACCGACGAAGAAGGCATGATAGTGTGGGACAATAGCGACATCGGCGAACCACCTCATATCGACAGTTACGAGCTCACAAGGAGAGCCACCCCACACACACACGCACACGCACACGCACACACACACACACACACACACACACACACACACACACACTGTGTATGTAGTATGCGTACTTTTGGTCGTCCGTTCGCTCTTTCGAGCACGTTGCATTTACGCATGTACGCGCACGTGTAAAAACTACTGTTACCAGCCCACTGGGCCGGTGCAGAAAAATCTGAATTTCATGCCCTGCACACAAACACACATACATACACACACACGCACGCACGCACGCACGCACGCACACACGCACGCACGCACGCACGCACGCATATGCGAGCGAGGGGAGGGACGAGAGAAGAAATGGCGAGCGCTAGACTGCAGTTGTCATTGCAACCTGCTCATCCTAGATAATTAGCCCGACTCTGCTCTACTGAGCGAACACAATAATTACTCTGGCATCGCGGAGAAAGCGCCGTGTACTTGACACCCGCAATGACGATACACTGTCACAGCTGCGCTTGAAATGCTTAGGTAAACCTGTGATTAGAAGGAGACTCGTCACACCCTCTATTGCATCACAGGCGACTTGCTACTGCCACGCGCTAGTCAGCCCACCTGTTCAATCACCCGCTTGCCTGTCCGTCTGCCTATCTGTCTACCTGCACACTTTCGTCCCTACCTGCCTGATTGCCGATCTGTCAGTATGTGTGCGTGTATTCGAGCATGCGTTGGTGGGCGTGTGCGTGCGTGTGTGCGCGCATGCACAAGCGCGTAACGAACGCGTAGAACGAGCTGTTTTTTTATTGTACAACACCGGAAAGCAAACAAGAGCACAAACAAACGAACGAACGCAAACACGCACTGGAGCATGCATAAACTACAGTTTCTCTCTACAATGTAACCTGTCCTAGCCAATTACCGTCGCGCACACTCACACTGCATTATTGCAGCCTAAAATTTATAATTACCAATATAATATCTATATATATAAAGTTGTTCAGCCGAATGTGTGTGTTCGCGCATAACTAGAGAACTCCGCAGCCTAGAGGAAAACTAAAGATATTTTCAGAATCAGCACGTCTGGCAGGTGGTTCTGGCTGAAACAAAGTTAAAAACAAAAATTTAAAAAGTTAAAAAGTTAAACATTCATAAAAAATTATATTCATCAATAGATGGCGGTCACGTACGTACACACAACATCACGTCTGAATCACTGATCTCTATAATATAATTATAGATTATATAATTAATATAATTATAAATATATATATAAACATAATATAATTATAGATTATATTATAGAGATCAGTGGTCTGTATCTATGGTTTATAAACGTAATGGCGCAGTGGGCTCATCAGTACAACATCCGTCTGCTACACCAGGATTCCGTGTTCGAGTCCGAGTATTTTTTTTTCTTTTTTTTTCTCCTTTACCTACCTCTTTAGTATGTATTATTTTTAATTTTTAATTTATTTTAAACTCATTAATTTATTTAATTTATTTTTTTTTTAGTTTATTCATTATTTTTATTTTTAATGTCTTTATCTTTTGATTTCTTATTATTTTTTTACTGTTTGGGATAGGATGGGATGGGATGGCATGGGATGGCATGAGATGGCATGGGATGGCATGGGATGGGATATGGGATGGGATGGGATGGGATGGGATGGGATGGGATGGGATGGGATGGCATGGCATGGCATGGCATGGCATGCGGTGCGATGGGATGGGATGGGATGGGATGGGATGGGATGGGATGGGATGGCATGGCATGGCATGGGATGGCATGGCATGGCATGGGATGGCAATAAATGTGATGAGATGGGATGGGATGGAATGGGATATGAGATGGGATGCGGTGCGATGGGATGGGATGGGATGGGATAGAATGGGATGAATGGATGAATGGATGCATGGATGCATGGATGCATGGATAGATAGATAGTTAGATTTTTTGGGGTATTTTCCTTTCAACCAAGCGGTCACCAGCTGAGTAACGCCACTGATTTCCCTGGGCAACGCCGGGTATCCCGCTAGTATATATATAATATTATAATAATATATATATATATATATATTAATTATTATATATTATTATTATTAATTATTATTATTATTATTATTTATATTATTTAGCCTATTATTAATGTCTGTACGCATCACTAGAGCGTACGTTCCATGCCGTCACTGTGTATTACCGACGTCGATTGCGTTAAATATGCCAAAACCATGTGCTCGCGGCTTGTGTTGACTTGATACCGTATTTCCTACGTATGGCATCGCGTGCTGCACATGCGTGCTGCATCACTTTACGATATTCTCTGCGATATGTTTCTCTGTGTGTTCAGAGGGACCGTCGTGCAATATTTTTTGTCGTGAAAATAGATAAATGGCAACATTTATTCTCAAGTTTACTATCGAAACATGCAACCACATCGCTAGAATTATCGTGCGTTCGTGAGCAGCACAGGTCGATAATATGCGGAAAAATATATGAAATGATATACGGCATTATGAAATAAATGTGGTTATGGACAAATATCAAAGAATTCTGTCAAATGTTAAATCGGTTTATATAGCCGTCACGATTCCAATCAGTATGAATGTCATGCCCGGGACACGCTCATATTATCATGATATTATTGCTGCTGGGTGTATGTATACACGAGACAACGCGCGCGCTAACATTGACCTGAACTATATTCAACGGCATGCATACAGCAGGCCTTAGAACAAGCCACATCATTTAGTGAGAGAATCATGCAATGTTATAATCATAGTCCTATAGTTGTCGTACATACAGTCCTAGTCCTATAGTCCTTAATGCGATCGCGCTTACGTGCAAAAACAAATCGATGTAGAACAAAAGGCCTTGTTAAGTTCATGGCCATACTGAGTATCTATGGCATAAAAAGCTACTTCCGAATCGTAGCATCCATGGCGTAAATAACATGGGATATACTGCGAACACAAGACGTAATCAATTGCATTCTTATTGAAAATTTGATCACGCAAATAAGAGGTTTATTTAGTCAATTTAAATATTCATAACCTGCAAATGTCGACTTTATCCCATTGCAAACCACGAATTAGCGGGCAGCTGAAGCGCCAATTAATCACAATCAATCAGCAAATCAGATCAAACAAAATTCGATCAGCAAATCAAGCACATATAGAATTTAAGGCTAATAGTGTTTTACCTCTCATTTGATACATACAGCAATATAGCATTATTAAAAACGAAAGTAGATTATTTTAGTGCCAACGGTATGAGCATCACGGGAACCACAACTCAAGGGGCTCTGGCAAAATCCAAACGCGTCTAAGTTGGTGACTCGAGCGAGCAAGTTAAATGCGGAATAGAACGCCTACGCTAATGATTAACAATATTGATAATATTTAATGAGTAGACTCTGGAGTAAAGATGCTCGTAATACCGCTGTTCAGCGATATTAGCAGCAAAGAGTCCAAAAGGCTGGAATAGCATTATATATAACGGGATTTTACAAAAATTCGGAGTCCTATAAGACTCTCTCGCGTAGTCTTTATAGTTCTGCGCTGATGTAAATCGTTTTCGCCATAAACATCAGCCGTTGCAAGCCTTCACGTAGGATCAATTACGCTCACACCACCACCAGCAGCAGTAGCTATCTACCTATGCCGCTCTTTACTGCGCGGCAGCAGCAGCGGGACTGCGGCAACATCGCCAGCTTCTCACGAAGAAAAAACTCGACGAGCATCATTCGCGCAACTATAAACGTCATCAACGCACGCCGCAGGACCGTGATTCATTGTATAGAGAAACAGATTTCGAGAGCGACGAGTGCCTTTGTATAATTCGCAGAGGTTATACGCGAGATGAGGTGAGGTGAGGTGTTCAGGGCACGCTCTAGGGTAAGTTCGCATGGGCAAACCGACTGCGGATGCGTGATGTAGTGTATGGTGAATGCTGCAACCGTATTTGCTCGCGGTTGACCGGCAATTAATCAACAAAAATCCTACAGCAAAGGACTAGACGTAGTGCAAGGTTATACTAGAGAATAATAAAAGTGTGTGAATCCTTACTTCGAAATCAGACGTAGAGTCAGAATAAGAGTTAGATTTCTAGTTCGAGTTCAAGTTATTCAGTAGTTATATCTAATAATAATATGCGGACTGTGATAGGAATTTGCAGTATTGTAGCACGTAGTCGTAGATGTTGCCGAGTGCTGGCTGAGGAGATGGCGAATATTGTTGTCGAGTTCGTAGCGAGTTCACATATTATTGCATACGTGATGAAACGTTGTCAGGGAGCGGCTATATTTTAGACAAACGTAACTGTACGTACAGATAGAGTTGAACGCATATATGCGCATTCTGTGCACGTTAGGTGCAGATCAAGGTCTGTATTCAGCGTAGATACCCAAGTCGCAATTGTCATGTAGCAATTTGAAGCCCTTTTTGCGATATGCGAAATGCGAGCGAGGAAATACACACCAGCAACGAGAGTCAACCGTTACTTAAAAGGCTCTGCGGTTGGAGCAGAGTTACACATAGAATACGTAGTTGAGTAAAAATGGAAATGCATTTTTTGCCGCAGTTAAGCGATTGATAACTCGAATAAACGCAAAGCAATGGCGCCGTTGTTTGTCTGTCCGTCCGTCCCTCCATCAGTCCGCCAGTCACTCCGTCTGTCCCTCCGTCCTTCCGTCCCTCCGTCCGTCCCTCCGTCCCTCCGTCTGTCCGCTGGTCACTCTGTCCCTCCGTCCTGTCCTCGTCCTATCGTCCCCCTCCGTCCGCTCGCTCCGTCCCTCCGTCACTCTCGCGGTCCTGTCCGCGCACAGTCAACTTCCGTCGCCTCCAGTCTGTCGCCCCAGTTCGCACGTCGCGTCCCTCCGTCCTCCGTCTGTCGTCGCAGTCACTCCTTCGCCTCCCACTGTCCCTCCGCCCAGTTACTTTCGTCCTTCCGTCCCGTCCCTCCGTCCGCTCCGTCTGTCCGCAAGTCACTCGCGTCTGTCCGTCCTCCGTCCGTCGTCTGTTCGTCCGTCCGTCGTCATCCGTCCGTCCGTCCGTCCCGTCCGTCGTCCGTCCGTTCCGTCCGTCCCGTCCGTCCGTCCCTCCATTCGTCCCTCCGTCTGTCCGTCCGTCCCTCCGTCCGCGGAGCGCCAACGGTAGCAGCCAAAATATAAACGGCTTGACGTACGGTGCTGATATTCGGAACGAACGGGAGAGCAATCCCGAAACGGCATTGGTAAGTCGGATCCGGTCTCGCAGCTTGTAGGTCACCGCGGTGTGAAAGCAATGTGGCAATATTCCATCATCAACTTGAGTTTAATAAACCACAACTGAAAGTCTTAGAGTTGGCGGCACATAACAGATTAACATATGCTTTTGATATTCAGTACACAGGTCATAGTAAGAAGAGCCATTACCTTGCGGAGTTCCGACATTTTTGAAAGATGTCACCCTACGGACCGAATGAAATCCAGTTTTTTGTTTCAGTGCTGACATACCACTTTTATGACTTTAATGAAAGCGCCACAAAATTTACCTTTCATTGATATGCAAAGAGTAGCTGTCCTTAACTTTCTGACCCTCAAGAGAATAATTAAAACATGAATTTGTTTACTGTTAACAAAGGACTGTGATGCTTTTGCTAATGAAACTCTATAGTATTTTTGTAACAGAAGGAAAACTTCAAATTTACAGTTGAATTTTAAGATATAAACTCAATTGAACACCGAGTTGAACGCTCCTTAAACCATATTTTTATCATATAAGATGCATTTATTTTTGTTTGTCCACAGTCAATTGTGGAATGAGTGTGTGACGCTTCCCACGTGGGGTGACGAGGAGAGTAGGTCGACGCAGTCAATGCGTGGTTTTCTCGGCGAAAAATGTGTAACCTCGGTGAGCTGGTCATATCATATGATCACTCGTTTTCGGCGAGTCCGGCGATATTCGGTGGTATAAAAACCCCAGTATTCGGAGGTAGAAATTACTGTTCGACGAGTAACCATTGTCGAATGAGAGCGAGTGAACTGTACTATGAACAAGCGCTAGCGCGCATATAGTAGTAGTACATGCCGACCGTGGGAGAGAGATGCATGATGTAGTGAGACACGCGACACCATGCGAGACGTGGGCACGGTAGCACATCATTGATACTAGGCGCTATGTTGGGGATAATGTCCGATACAGTGGCACGAGACTTGCTTAGCGTCGCGGGATGACTAAGTGGACGGTCCGCCGAGTTATCAGAAGACCTGTCCTTGTCACGTCATTGGCGTCCGGTGCCGAGCGGTCGCGTGTCGACAACATACGCGCTTGCTCGCCTAACAGTCACAGCACAAGATTGAAAAAATCGTTGCTACTATGGCTTAAATACTCACCCACAGCCGTTCACGCTGACGGTTGGTGTATAGTGAGAAGGTGGTAGAGCAAGCATGGTGTAAACGTCCCTCACGATGCGCCCTCTAGCACACTGTTAAGGATGAAATTCTAACAGTGATGCAGGTAGTTACTATCGTCAAGCAGTCGGCGAACAACAGCCGGCACTCGAAAGTGAAGAGCAAAAGCTTCCACGGTTCTGACCGCCCTCTACTAGAGTCGAACTCGCGAACCTCTAGTAGACAGGCAAGGGTTTCCGTAGGAGTTGTTCGTGTTTGAGCACAAAAGTCTCTTCACCACGGAGACGGTGCAGAAACTATCAGCGAAGCGAAGCTTTTCTACGTGCGAGCGTCACTGACGCAGCGTAAAACACCCCCCTCCCCGATCCTCCGATGCGTAGATCTCCTTATGTGTAGCGTGGCTGTCAATAATGTCTTGGACCCTCAGACATCATTGCTGTCGCTGTTTGCTTGTCTCGTCTTCCTACTCGTGCGGTCCTTGATCAGAGTGTCCGAGTAGTCCGCTTGGTACTAGACCTTGCTAAGCGGTACGAGATCGCTATCACTATAGCTACTTTCGGAAGAAGCGCCTTTGTCCTTGCCGAATGGCTTCATCATCCGCATCATAATCCTCATCTGTGGAAAGTAGGGCTCGCTCATCGTAGAATAGGCATAGCGTTGCCTGTCGCAGTGGCTTGCTTTCTAGTGGCCTTTGCCGTTGCACTCTCCGCTAGGTGTGCTCCTTGCTCGGCTTCAGCAATGGCTTCCGTTATGGCTTCATTCTCAGAATCGCAGTCGTGATCGGATGTGTAGGTGTCCCTCATCACAGGGTACTCAAGCTTGTCCGCGGCGCTGCTCCTTGTAGGCTTTGTGGACGAACTCGCAATAGGTGTGGCTTCCTCTTATCATATATTATCCTTATCATTTTTGTAAGTACATCGTAGTTCTTATAAATAGCTACACGGAGGTAATGTCTGGCCTATTTCTGTGTTTTCTCATGGCGATTGCTCATGCATATTTTGGCCGAACGTATGCCGTATACTATATGATAATCGTGGATATCAAGCCTTTATTTCTGTTACTTCATCACGCCCACTGCCTACGTATTATGCACGCTCTGGCAAATTTTGTCTTGTATTTTCACTCGCGTTTCCCCTCCTTGGTCTAACCATATCACTGTTTTCGTCAGTGGCGAGCCATAATCCTCCACCGTGGCCCTACCCGAAACATCTACGTACCGTTATTCCTTTGTTCAACCCTCAACATAGCCGCTATGTGGCATGAGAGGCACAAACCTGCTACACCTTTGTTCATAACACCTACATTCTCACTCCTATGTTGTGCGAGGCCGATCTCACGCCATTATGCAAGGCTGCAAATGTCCACCCTAATTGTGTGGTCGGTCAGGCCACAAGCAGAACCAGTCTGTGAGCAGCTCAATGGAAGCGGGTGGAATGGACAATGTATCGTTTATTTAACGAGCTCGCGCGGGCAGTGGAGCAAGGTTAGCCAGCTTGCGTGTGACCCAGCGACCCATGTCACCTCAGCATGGTGATAATGATATGATATGATATGATAATGATATGATAATGATAATGATATGATATTGATAATGACAAGAAGCTATGATATACTGATAAGATGATCAAATAATATGATGATAAGAGGAAGCCACACCTATTGCGAGGTTCGTCCACAAAAGCCTACAAGGAGGCAGCCGCCGGGACAACCTGAGTACCGCTGTGATGAGGGACACCTCCACATCCGATCACGACTCGGATTCTGAGAATGAAGCCATAACGGAAGCCATTGCTGAAGCCAGCAAGGAAAGCACACGCTAGGGAGAGTGCAACGGCAAAGGCCACTAGAAAGCAGCCACTGCGACAGGCCAACGCTAGCCTAGCCTACGATGAGGCGCACACCTACTTCCACAGTGAGGATATATGATGCGGATGATAAAAGGCCATTCGGCGCAAGACAAAGGGCTTCTTCCGAAAGTAGGGCTATAGTGATAGCGATCTCGTACCGTTAGCATATGTTAGTACCAGCGGACTACTCGCAGCACCGTCTGTTAAGGACCGCACGAGTAGAAGGCGAGACAAGCAACAAGCCGACAGGCAATGGATGTCCTTGAGGGTCCAAGACATTATGACAGGCCAGTCCTACACCATTAAGGGAGATCTACGCCACGTGGCCACACAATACGGACCGAGTCCAGATGAACGCTATCCACCCACAACTAACCCGCCCCCAGCCAACCCACCCACAACTAAGATATACATGTGTTATAAACAGGCGTCACTGCTAATATAGACCAGTGATAGTATAGTTAGCGCCAACAAAAAACTCCCTAATAAACCTGCCGCTTATCAGGCGCGCATGCGCCATGAGCGGCAGGGGGAGTGGGCTCAACTTCGGATGGTTGTCTCAGCGAGCGTATACTAAACAATGTTTCTTTCAGTATGTCCATATCCTATGCGTCACCCCACACCTATTGTACAGTCCCACCTTTCAATCGGGTTCGTACAGCTCCATCTCGCAACGGCGGACCGCCTTCCTTTCTGCCACCGATTGATGATGAAAATGATTGATGATGATAAGCAGTAAATACGAAGGTGCTTACTTGCGAGGGCCTGATAAATCGATAAAATTGAGATGACTAACGATTATGCTAAGAAGTCTGCCAGACTATAGTAATACACCGTCAATTATAAGGACAATAGATTCGGCGATGTATTGTGTCACTAGTAATTAACAAACACGATGTTTGTATCACGCACCTTGTAGTCACTTCACGATAATGCAAACTATATGTATTCACTATATTACACGTATGTTTCACATGTGACACCATCTATGTTACACCAGTAGCACAATATTTGCTACGACGCCACAAACTCACATATTTTAAATGCATTCGTTTTTATTATTTTAAGCACGCCCTATTGTCAAGTGCGACTAATCACCGATTGTAATTACATTTACGGTAACCTATCCTGGTTGAGCACCTGCAGTCCCTCCGAGCACGCATTATGATGGAGGGATGCGCATGCAACAGGTGGCCAACGACGAAGAAGCATGATATGTGTGGCGACAAATAGCGACAGATCGGCCGAACCACCCATATCACCAGTTTACGAGGCCACAAGTGAGACCACCCACACACAATTCTATGCGAGTCAGTTCACCCTACCCGCAAACGGTGTGCCGACCGCCACGACGACAACCACAACGACGACCGCGACGCCCGCGAGGACAACGACGACGAGGAGGACTTTTACATACTGGGTCCGGAGGCCAGTGAGCACCGCCATGCACACGAGGCTACGGACGACCGACCGACGACGATCACGAGTACGACGACCACCACAGCGACGACACAGAACCCCAACAACCAGTACGGACGCACGAGGACGACGGCGACTTCGCTAGAATTGTTTATTATTAATAACAAGAGAAATAATGTTTAATAGCAATATCAAAGTAAAATAAAATCCATTTTAGTTGGAAAGTAAATTTTAGTTTAATTTATGTAAGTAAAATTAGGTGAAGGTGTTTTAAGTACAAATAAAACATGATATAGCGCATTTAATGCATTAGCCATAAAGAAGGCAAAACAAGGAAGGAATAAGATAATATAGAAAAGTAAAAGTTTAGATGCACGCGATAATTTAGCTCATTTTTTTTTTTTTTCTTTTTTTGTTTTTTTTTTTTTTTCTTTTTTTTTTTTTTTTTTTTTTTTTTTTTTTTTTTTTTTTTTTTTTTTTTTTTTATTTTTTTTTTTTTTTTTTTTTTTTTATTTTTTTTTTTTTTTTTTTTTTTTTTTTTTTTTTTTTTTTTTTTTTTTTTTTTTTTTTTTTTTTTTTTTTTTTTTTTTTTTTTTTTTTTTGTTTTCGCGGTACCAAAAAAAGTAAAGAATATACGTATTAAAAGCAATGGCATCACAACGTTTGACAAGAAGTTGTTCGCCGCATTAGTACGGCTCCCAACTTGTCATATGGTGAGGGAGTAATGTAATGCAGAAATAGTCAAATAAGATAGAAATAGGATAATTGCATAATAACCTAAGTAGTCAGAGTACGGGACAAGCCTTTTGTGTAAACGCGCAGCTGACCTCGTACGCTACCATGCACTATATGCCGCTGAACCATGCAGCGTGACCAGAACCTAAAACAATAGGAGGGCGCAGTATATATAACCGTTGTGCACGCAGCACGGGTAATAGCGGGCAGTCTCTACTATTTGCACTCTGACTCTACGAACGTGGCAAGAGATATTCGTACTGTTTTCACCGTTGACGAAGACTACTATAGATATGTAAGTTCATGTTTGTATGTCGCGTACACAGCTGTACACTACTGTTCACTATTACGGGCATACATATGTTACCGTCATCCCCGACCAGTAAATATTTGTGTGTTTGAAATACGTACCTTCAGTGTTGGCTAATTTATGTATAATGCGTACAGCAGTATATCTAATAACTTACGCAGGAACCCTATCGATCACGGGGTAACAACTCAACATTACAAGTGCTAGTAATATTAACTTTTTGCATTCTGGTCAATGCCGAATTTCCTACTTCGTTGTGCGTCCAATTTGACTGGATTAGTTTAAAATTGCAAAACCTAAACCTATCACAAAATCACGACGACGAAAGACGGGCGCTGGGATACGTCATCAAGCTTGCACTTATAACCGTTATTTTCATCTTAAAATTTTCATTCTTCAATCGTCATCATTTCAAATAATCATTGCCACAATTAAGTGAACAGAATCATGCAAACATCGCCAGTTTCAATATCAAACCCCATCCATCGATTTCTACTCTCAGTTTCGCACGCAAACGTCCCCTATTTTTCCTTCTACAGACACACCTCAGACCCCACACCACAGACCTCACACGTGTCCACTGTCATACTGTGACACTAATTCACGTCCTGCTGTTAGCGAGTATACTCAGTAGTTCGGTGGTTGGTAGGAGTTCGGTGCACATGTATGCTCTACCGTGTAATGACTGCGTAGGGACCAAGAATACCATGCAGCTACAATCAACCAGCAGTTTAATGTTTTCGTAGCTGCGAGAAATTAAAGCGTAATTACATCGATATAAGTGTTTTGTATCGAAGTGTGAGATAACCGCAGGAGGAGGTCTATGCAGTACATGCGATGCATAACGCTGCATAACGACGTGCAGGCAGTAGTATCAATGGGTTAATAATGATGTTAATTTTTCGTTTTATTTAAATCAGACTTTACATAAAAATATCATGTTAAATTTGTCATTAATTTGTTATTATTAACCCCTGGTGATATGCAGCAATGCTTAGCGGTGCATAGCGGCAATTAGCGGTAATTTAGCGGCAAAGTAGCCGGCAAATTAGCGGTAATTCGCGGTAATTAGTGTAATTGGCGGTGCATAGCGTTGTGGCGTATAGCGGGTACACGATGACACGTTGCGACGCGTAGCTACGCATAACGGCACATTGCGACGCATGGCGACAATTCTAGAACGTGGAGTTCTTTATCGGTACATAACGGCACGTGGCGGTGCGCTGAATAGCGCAGTTCATGGGCATCCCAACTACTCTCCTAAGATGACTGTGCTCACGACTCAAATTAACTGGTTGGGGCGCGTGCGTATGTGTCTGCGCGCGTGCCTGTGTGTCGGTGCGCCCGTGTGTGTGTATGTGTGTGTGCGCGTGCCTGTGCATGTGTCTGCGCGCGTGCCTAGTTGTGTGTATGTGTGTGTGCGCGTGCCTGTGTGTCTGCGCGCGTGCCTAGCTGTGTGTATGTGTGTGTGCGCGTGCCTGTGTGTCTGCGCGCGTGCCTAGCTGTGTGTCTGTGCGCGCGTGTGTGTGTATGTGTGTGTGCGTGTGCCTGTGTGTCTGCGCGCGTGCCTAGTTGTGTGTCTGTGCGCGCGTGCGTGTGTGTCTGTGCGCGCGTACCTGTGCGTCTGTGCGAGCGTGCGTGTGTGTCTGTGCGATAAACGGCTTGACGTACGGTGCTGATATTCGGAACGAACGGGAGCAATCCGAAACGGCATTGGTAAGTCGGATCCGGTCTCGCGGCTTGTAGGTCACGCGGTGTGAAACAATGTGGATATTCCATCATCAACTTGAGTTAATAAACCACAACTGAAAGTCTTAGAGTTGCGGCACATAACAGATTAACATATGCTTTTGATATTCAGTACACAGAGTCATAGTAAGAAGAGTCATTACCTTGGCGGAGTTCCGATATTTTTGAAAGATGTCACCCTACGGACCGAATGAAACCAGTTTTTTGTTTCAGTGCTGACATACCACTTTTATGACTTTATGAAAAGCGCCACAAAATTTACCTTTCATTGATATGCAAAGAGTAGCTGTCCTTAACTTTCTGACCCTCAAGAGAATAATTAAACATGAATTTGTTTACTGTTAACAAAGGACTGTGATGCTTTTGCTAATGAAACTCTATATATTTCTGTAGAAGCGAAAGACTTCAATTTTACAGTTGAATTTTAAGATTAAAACTCAATTGAACACCGTGAACGCTCCTTAAACCATATTTTTATCATATAAGATGCATTTATTTTGTTTGTCACAGTCAATTGTGGGATGAGTGTGTGACGCTTCCCCACGTGGGTGACGAGGAGAGTAGGTCGACGCAGGTCAATGCGTGGTTTTCTCGGCGAGAAATGTGTAACCTCGGCGAGCTGGTCATATCATATGATCACTCGTTTTCGGCGAGTCCGGCGATATTCGGTGGTATAAAAACCCCAGTATTCGGAGGTAGAAATCACTGTTCGACGAGTAACCATGTCGAATGAGAGCGGAATGAACTGTACTATGAACAAGCGCTAGCCGCATATAGTAGTAGTACATGCCGACTGTGGGAGAGAGATGCATGATGTAGTGAGACACCGAACCATGCGAGACGTGGCACGGTAGCACATCATGATATCTAGGCGCTATGTTGGGGATGAATGTCCGATACAGTGGCACGAGACCTGCTTACGTCGCGGGATGACTAAGTGGACGGTCCGCCGAGTTATCAGAAGACCTGTCCTTTCACGTCACGTCGCGTGCCGACGTCGCGTGTCGACAACATACGCGCTTGTCGCCTACAGTCACAGCACAAGATGAGAAAATCGTTGCTACTATGGCTCTCCCTTAAATACTCACCCACAACCGTTCAAGCTGACGGTTGGTGGTATAGTGAGGTGGTAGAGAAGCATGGTGTAACGTCATCACGATAGCGCCCTCT
>NW_014577083.1:311779-312284 GCF_000485595.1 Priapulus caudatus
TGTCTGTGCGCGCGTGCGTGGTGTATCTGTGCGCACGTGCGTGTGTGTCTGTGCGCGCGTGCGTGGTGTATCTGTGCGCACGTGCGTGTGTGTCTGTGCGCGCGTGCGTGGTGTATCTGTGCGCGCGTGCCTGTGTGTCTGTGCGCGCGTGCGTGTGTATCTGTGTGCACGTGCGTGTGTGTCTGTGCGCGCGTTCGTGGTGTGTCTGTGCGCGCGTGCGTGTGTGTCTGTGCGCGCGTACGTGTGTGTCTGTGCGCACGTGCGTGTGTGTCTGTGCCCGCGTGTGTATACACACGCATATATGTGCGCGAATACGTGTGATCTGGAGGATAACGGGAGAAGCATGAATTGTAGTCGGGGGATGATAGGAACGAATACATGCATGTCGATTGTGTGGGCATCGGTGGGATTCTTCTACTAAGTGTCATGGTCACTATATTATAACGTTTCAGTCATAAATAATATAACACGCCTAGCCACAGGTAGACAAACGTTAGTGCGGTCG
>NW_014577083.1:312294-321530 GCF_000485595.1 Priapulus caudatus
CAAGTTCTTTCTCTCTCTCTCTCTCTCTCTCTCTCTCTCTCTCTCTCTCTCTCTCTCTCTCTCACTCTGTTTCTCTTCCCCTTCGCTCTTTTTAATTCGGCATTTGCTCTTTCTCTGTCTGTTTGTCCGTCGGTCCGTCCGTCTGTCCGTCCACCAATCAGTAACCCATCTATCGAGCCATCAATAAATCAATCCACGCAACCAACCATGAGTCCAATCATCGATTCATCCATCCATCTATCTATCCATCCGTTCGTATGTCCGGCCGTCCGTCCCTCTTGCCGTCCGTCCGTCCGTCCTTCTTGCCGTCCGTCCGTCCGTCCATCCGCCCATCCATCCATCTATCTATCCACACATCTATTTATCCATCTGCCCATTCACCCACTGACTAACTACCCCTTACACATTTTAGGTAATGACAGTTGTAGCTGTTTGCCGCGTCTAAGTGGCTTCTCCGTGACAGGAATCCAGCGTCGTCTCAAGCGTTGGTTGCGTCGCGTACGGTGGGTGGTCGCCCTACTTACGCTCCCGTCCATTCAGCCCGCGCACCTGGTTATGTATTTACGGACGATGCTTGCCGACGATTAAAAACAACCAATCAAATTAATTTATTCCGCTTCAATTAGTAGCCCGTAATTAATTGATTTACAACAGAAACGCTTTAAGATAATTTAAGTCTCATTCGCGCATACATATACACGATGCTCTGTGGAAAATTCATCGAAAGAATACATGCCACGTGCGCTGCATAATTACGAGGAGGTTTTTCTGTCTATATGCATGCATTGCTTCGGTTCGCCTTCGTTTCGTACGCTAAAATATCAGGAAATGAGTCATAATGATGCAACCGTGGAAGCGTTCACTTGCATCCACGCCGGTGTATAATAATACTTTGGTTACGCGTATATTTTAACAAAAGGAAATATTCACATTAACAGAAATGCACGAGGCGATAGTGTAATCGCCTTACATACATGCAATAATGCAGGTATTTTATTTCAAAGGCTCGGAGGCCCTTTGTAAGAATTTAGAGTGCACGTAGCTCAGCTAGACGAAAGATGCATGTGGGAGATGTACAAACGCTTGAGTATAAAGTCATTAGTCAGCATCATATTCGCGCCCTTTTAACGCAGAACTCTAAACGTTTATGGTTGGTTACTCTCTGTGTAATCAATCAGACTAATATGAGTGCATTTTCTATGAGAGCAGTGTAGATGCAGATTTATGGTGAGCATTAAAACTTTATTGTAGTTTCTGCTCGTAACAAACAATTACTGTGGCTAAAATTGTCGGTGTTATCCACGAAAGTGATACACGAAAGTGATACACGAAAGTGATACACGAAAGTACACACGAAGACACAATACAACAAAAGTAAAGGGTCCGCGCGTTCTCTCTAATTGTTTGTTCTAGTTTATTGTTGCAGAATGTTGTATTATCATAATATCTTTATTACAAAATTTATATTCATGAAAAAATAGAGACTGGTATTAAAATCCCCTACTCCGAGCTATCAGAATACGAAACAATTACTTTGAATCCTTGAAATCAGAATCCGCAACAATTATATATACAGATAATAAAATGTGACTGGATCTGGCAAAAATGAGTCACAGTGACATTGACTAAAAATTGAAAATTGAGTTATTCATACCACTAGAAAGAGAGGACTGTAAGCTTTAAAACAATGCCAAATATGTTGCATTATCTTGAACGGACTTCGATTTATGCTTATTTGAAGTTTGTATTATGTCATTAATTATTCCAGACAAAAATGCAGAAAAAGGCATTTAAAACACTTAGGTACTGATTTTGACAAAAGGTCAATTTGATTATAGTTTATCACAGCATGCAGATTTCTGAATTGTAGGGTCATAATTTCACATGTCTCATAGTATTTCCTTATGCGTGTTATGGTTAAAATCACGTGTTACTTGAACTTACCAATAAAGAAACTTGAATGTTTCACGGCAAACTCCCCATTGACGTAGTGTCTTGGAATCATTTGTTTTGATAGTATAGCTAGCTACCCTGAATGTGTTGAAACAGACCCAATTTGCGTTTACCTAGTGGGAACGCCTAGTAGCCGCTTGGATGCGCCTCTGACGACCTACGCGTTTTCATTGACCTGTGTAATTTAGTATTACCGCCGTGAGTCAATGCACAGTCTCTACTGAAAACTGTGTTTAAGCGCATATCTCCCGCTTCGACTAACTCCTTGTCAGACACTCACAGCTTGCCGAATGACGGAATGTATGCTTGCTCTGGCATGACTGATACCTGTGCAACTGCATGTCAATTCGTCTGTGCCAGCAGTAAGTTAATATATGCCATCCCAGGTCGGTAGTAATTTCTTCGCTGCCTCAGTTCTGTAATTTCTTTACTTCTGTTTAGTCTTTACTGATATCTCCCACGAAAATGTTTGTATTTACAGTGCATCATACTGGCTTTCACCTTCGATCTGTCCGACTCAAGCCTGCCTATACTGCTTCTGCAAATCGACTCCAATTGCCCTGTCTTTGCGCACTTCTTGCACTTAATGTGGTTGGCTGCTGGACAGTTACGCTATCCGAAGTGATGACTTCTGGCTCCCACCATCAAGTTGCTGTGCGGTAGGTGTGCGTTTTTGCTTAATGGCTTTCCCTTTGTTCCACGACTGCTTATTACGTCATATCTGTGGCTGATGTCTTACACGGCTTAATTCAATCGTAGCTGTTTTCGAATTTTTTAGTTCCGGAGAGGTAGCCTCTTTCAGTAACAGTAGGCCTACGTGTACTGCTTTCTCCAATGACAAGCTAGCACATTGGTCATAGAGTTTCAGTATTGCACCGTCATCAGTGCATGTAAATGTCATTTTATTACGTACAGCCTACTCGTGAAAATTGCTCTGGGAATTTGCATTCGTGAGCTCTTTCTCTCACAGTGCTTATACGTGCACCTAACGATTGTCCTGGCTCTTTTGAGTTTTTTGCAACCAATATCTGTCCCTTAGAATTAATCGTGGATCTCTTTTAGTAAAATACTCGTTATATTTTACAATCACATCGTTATAACTATGCCGAGATTCACATGGCAAAAACACGAGGTTTTGGTATAAAATACACATTGTAACGCAGCACAGCATATCCGTGGCTTGAGTTGATCTCATATGTGATGCAGCAGTATAATCCTACCTTCTGCTCACCACTCTTTGATGTTGGCCGGATGGCCTGTAGGTATATATTCAACTTCCTCTTTTACTTATCCCAGGAATGTGCTGGATTTCCGCCGTAAATTGCAAATGGCTCGTGTGGTTTTACAAAAACGTCCGCCATGATTAATTTCTCACACTTATGCTGGCTGCTAATGCAAACGAATCTCTTTTTTTGCAGGCGACAGATATCCACATCCAAGTCTAGCTTTAGGCCACCTCGTCCCGCGCCGGTGGCCTCCAGCCCCCGTCAGCTCACTCCGACAATAACCCTTCCGCGACCGCAAATAGTTTTTTTTGTTTACGTAATTTAGTAATGCTAAAACAAGTTACCATGGTATATGCCAATTGCATTACCCATATAGGCATAAATATAGAATTAAATGGGGAAAAAAACAAGACAAGCGCCTGTGCAGCACTCGGTAAGTTATTAGTAGCACGTTATAGTATTATTGCCGGCGTTATATTTCTCTGACGGGGGCCTAAGGCCACCTATATAGAATTGCAATAATAGTGTATGATGGGGGCCCAAGGCCACATATATAGTATTTGTATGACGGGGGCCTAAGGCCACCTATATAACATTGTAATAATAGAATAATGTATGCATTGGGGGCCCAAGGCCAAATATATAGTATTTGTAGACGGGGCCTAAGGCCACCTATAATAGGATTGTAATAATAGTGTATGATGGGCGACCAAGGCCAAATATAGTATTTGTATGGCGGCCCAAGGCCAAAAATATAATATTGTAATAATAGAATAGTACGTGATGGGGGCCCAATACCACAAAATTATATATATTGGTAATGCACGGTGGCCTAATGCCATCTATATAGTATTGTAGTATAGTGTATACTGGCGGCCCACCAAGGCCACATATATAGTACTGTGGATGAAGAGGGCCTAAGGCCTCCTATATAGGCCCCTAGTAGTGTGTGGTAAGCCTTGGTTGTAAGCTATACCGCTTCCAGCAAAGAAAAGTAAGCTGCATCACTTGCACGGTGTATTATTGCGCCAGCGGGGTCCTAGGCCCTTGGTGGCTTGCGACCACACTTGGAAGTGGATATCCGTCGCCTGCATACGCAGCGGTGACTTTACATGTAAGGTCTTCCTTCTATTTATTAAATGATTTCTACTGATGGAATGTAATCATATAAATCAATGCTAGGATAACACCTCTTTATTTTAAGTGCATAATCTTTGCAAAATACGATTGCTCTCGGGAGATATTGCGCATGCGCGAGCACCATGTTAAGCGTGCAGTGCCGTGTGAGGAAAACTTTATAATATAGCTTTCTGCGGGGAGAGGGGATGGGAGACTGGGGAAAAGCGTCAGGGAAGATAACTGGGGGTGGTAGAAGAAGAAGGAGGCTAAGCAAGGGACAGGGGAGGCAAGGGGAAGGACGCGAGAGCATAACGTAGGTGTTTTGTACCCTATTTGCTAAGGCGCTTTCCGAATTATAAACACAGATCTATACTGATGAAGGTTTAATAGGAAAATCTATGCTGAGATATCCCCTAACCATTTTAAATGGATATTCATCACAAAATATAACTCCTCTGGTGAGATATTGCGCATGCGCTAACACCCTAACGTAAACAGATTGTGTACTGGCTGGTATACGCAGCGGAGACCTTACATGCAAGGTCGTCCTCCGATTTCTTAAATGATGTCAACTGATGAAATGTTACCATATAAATCTATGCTAGAATAACTCCTCCTCATTTTAAATGCGTAATCTTTGCAAAATACAATTGCTCTCGGGAGATGTTGCGCATGCGCGCGCACCGTTTTTTTGCGTGAAGTGCCGTCTGAGGAAATCTTCATAATATAGCTTTCTGCAGGAGAGAGCAGATTTGAGACTGAGGAAAGGCGGCAGGAAAGATAGCTGGGAGCGGTAGAAGAAGAAGGAGGCTGAGCGAGGGAAATGGGAGGCAAAGGCAAGGACGCAAGGGCATAAAGTAGGTGTTTTGTACCGTACATGCTAGGGTGCTCTCCTAATTATAAACACAGGTCTACTGATAAAAGTTTATTAGAAAAATCTATGCTGAGATATCCCCTAACCATGTTAAATGTATATTCATCACAAAATATAACTCCTCTGGTGAGATATTGCGCATGCGCTAACACACTAACGTAGCGAGATTGTGTACTGACTGGTATACGCAGCGCAGGCGACAGATATCCACATCCAAGTGTGGCTTTAGGCCACCTCGTCCCCCGCCGGTGGCCTCCAGCCCCCGTCAGCTCACTACGACAATAACCATTCCGCGACCGAAAATAGTTCTTTTTGTTTACGTATTTTAGTAATGCTAAAACAGGTTACCATGGTACATGCCGATTGTATTACCCATAGACATAGATATAGCATTAGATAGGAAAAAGGCCACATATATAGTATTTGTATGACGGGGGCCTAAGGCCACCTATATAAAATTGCAATAATAGAATAGTGTATGATGGGGGCCCAAGGCCAAATATATAGTATTTGTATGCCGGGGGCCTAAAACCACCTATATAGAATTGTAATAATAGAGTATGTTGGGCGACCAAGGCCACATATATAGTATTTGTATGGCGGGGGCCCAAGGCCAACTATATAGTATTGTAATAATAGAATAGTTTATGATGGAGGCCCAATACCACATATATAGCATTGTATATGACGGTGGCCTAATTCCATCTATATAGTATTGTAGTATAGTGTATGCTGGCGGCCCACCAAGGCCACATATATAGGGTTGTGGATGAAGAGGGCCTCAAGCCTCCTATATAGTAGTGTGTGGTAAGCCTTGGTTGTAAGCTATACCGCCTCCAGCAAAGAAAAGTAGGCTGCATCACTTGCACAGTGTATTATTGCGCCAGCGGGGTCCTAGGCCCCCGGTGGCTTAAGGCCACACTTGGATGTAGATATCTGTCGCCTGCTCATACTTCTGCCCTGCCTCCCCCACTCTCAGCGTGATTCATGTTCATGTCCTCTACTCATCCTCTACAGATGTGATCATCTTTCCCTAATTCATCGTCTGAGCGGGGCAAAGCTTTTTTCTGTCGCAGGCGATATTTAGTGTAAGACGATATTTATTGACGGCACCGACAGCAAGTCGGTCAACCAGAGCCAAATTAATAGCGCACATAATTAATAGCTCAGTAATTTTATAGCGCACTTAATTAACGAGCCACTCCATCCGCGCGCGCACACACACGCACACAGACACACACACGCGCGCGCGCACACACGCACGCACACACGCACACACACACACACACACACACCTTTAGACACAGACACGCGCACGCACACGAACGCACGCGCGTGCGCACGCACACACACGCACGCTCACGCGCGCGCGCGCACGCACACAAGCACCACATGCACCATACATGCCAGGGCATGTTCCTATTTAAGGCGATAAAAATATAATAATTATAATAATAATTATTCTAATAATCTGCTCTCAGATACCCCTTAACCATATTAAATGATTAACTTTGGCAAAATATCAATGCTGTCGACAGATATTGCGCTTGCGCGAACGCATATCTTGGCCCGCAAAGTGCAGTAAAATACAGCAACGTAGCCAGCTTGTATCCAGAATGTATCTGCCGCTGGCACCATGCATGCTATGACATGTTCCCATTCATAAATAGAGTCTAGGCGTAAAAAATTTGAATAGTAATGCGGACAGACAGAGAGCTACAGAGATAGACAGACAGGCAGACAGACACACGGTTACAGAGAGAAAGGCGTGCGAGTGCCTATATAACATTGTAATAATAGAATAATGTATGATGGGGGCCCAAGGCCAAATATATAGTATTTGTATGACGGGGGCCTAAGGCCACCTATATAGGATTGTAATAATAGTGTATGATGGGCGACCAAGGCCACAAATATAGTATTTGTATGGCGGGGGCCCAAGGCCAACTATATAATATTGTAATAATAGAATAGTTTATGATGGGAGCCCAAGACCACATAAATGATATAGTATTGTAAATGACGGTGGCCTAATGCCATCTATATAGTATTGTAGTATAGTGTATACTGGCGGCCCACCAAGGCCACATATATAGTATTGTGGATGAAGAGGGCCTAAGGCCTCCTATATATCCCCCTAGTAGTGTGTGGTAAGCCTTGGTTGTAAGCTATACCGCTTCCAGCAAAGAAAAGTAGGCTGCATCACTTGCACGGTGTATTATTGCGCCAGCGGGGTCCTAGGCCCCCGGTAGTTTACGACCACACTTGGAAGTAGATATCCGTCGCCTGCATACGCAGCGGGGACTTTACATGTAAGGTCTTCCTCCTATTTATTAAATGATTTCTACTGATGGAATGTAATCATATAAATCAATGCTAGGATAACACCTCTTTATTTTAAGTGCATAATCTTTGCAAAATACGATTGCTCTCGGGAGATATTGCGCATGCGCGAGCACCATGTTAAGCGTGCAGTGCCGTGTGAGGAAAACTTTATAATATCGCTTTCTGCGGGGAGAGGGGATGGGAGACTGGGGAAAAGCGTCAGGAAAGATAACTGGGGGTGGTAGAAGAAGAAGGAGGCTGAGCAAGGGACAGGGGAGGCAAGGGGAAGGACGCGAGAGCATAACGTAGGTGTTTTGTACCCTATATGCTAAGGCGCTTTCCGAATTATAAACACAGGTCTATACTGATAAAAGTTTAATAGGAAAATCTATGCTGAGATATCCCCTAACCATTTTAAATGTATATTCATCACAAAATATAACTCCTCTGGTGAGATATTGCGCATGCGCTAACACCCTAACGTAGCCAGATTGTGTACTGGCTGGTATACGCAGCGGAGACCTTACATGCAAGGTCGTCCTCCGATTTCTTAAATGATGTCAACTGATGAAATGTTACCATATAAATCTATGCTAGAATAACTCCTCCTCATTTTAAATGCGTAATCTTTGCAAAATACCATTGCTCTCGGGAGATATTGCGCATGCGCGCGCACCGTTTTTTTGCGTGAAGTGCCGTCTGAGGAAATCTTCATAATATAGCTTTCTGCAGGGGAGAGCGGATTTGAGACTGAGGAAAGGCGGCAGGAAAGATAGCTGGGGGCGGTAGAAGAAGAAGGAGGCTGAGCGAGGGAAATGGGAGGCAAGGGCAAGGACGCGAGGGCATAAAGTAGGTGTTTTGTACCGTACATGCTAGGGTGCTCTCCTAATTATAAACACAGGTCTACTGATAAAAGTTTATTAGGAAAATCTATGCTGAGATATCCCCTAACCATGTTAAATGTATATTCATCACAAAATATAACTCCTCTGGTGAGATATTGCGCATGCGCTAACACACTAACGTAGCGAGATTGTGTACTGGCTGGTATACGCAGCGCAGGCGACAGATATCCACATCCAAGTGTGGCTTTAGGCCACCTCGTCCCCCGCCGGTGGCCTCCAGCCCCCGTCAGCTCACTCCGACAATAACCCTTCCGCGACCGAAAATAGTTCTTTTTGTTTACGTATTTTAGTAATGCTAAAGCAAGTTACCATGGTATATGCCGATTGTATTACCCATATAGGCATAGATATAAAATTAAATGGGGAAAAAACAAGACAAGCGCCAGTGCAGCACTCGGTAAGTTATTAGTAGCACATTATAGTGTTGCCGGCGTTATATTTCTATGACGGAGGCCTAAGGCCACCTATATAAAATTGTAATAATAGTGTATGTTGGGGGCCCAAGGCCACATATATAGTATTTGTATGACGGGGGCCTAAGGCCACCTATATAAAATTGTAATAATAGTGTATGTTGGGGGCCCAAGGCCACATATATAGTATTTGTATGACGGGGGCCTAAGGCCACCTATATAAAATTGTAATAATAGTGTATGTTGGGGGCCCAAGGCCACATATATAGTATTTGTATGACGGGGGCCTAAGGCCACCTATATAAAATTGTAATAATAGTGTATGTTGGGGGCCCAAGGCCACATATATAGTATTTGTATGACGGGGGCCTAAGGCCACCTATATAAAATTGTAATAATAGTGTATGTTGGGGGCCCAAGG
>NW_014577083.1:323461-333919 GCF_000485595.1 Priapulus caudatus
TCCCTCTTCCCTCTCTATCGTGGCTTGCTTACCGTGAGCTAGAGATGGGTGAGAGAGCGCAGTAGCCCCCGCTCAGCCTCCTGCTTGCTTTCTCTCCTTCACCCTCTCTCTCTCCCTCCCTCCTCCCTCTCTATCGTGGCTTGCTTACCGTGAGCTAGAGATGGGTGAGGGAGCGCGGTAGCCCCCGCTCAGCCTCCTGCTTGCTTTCTCTCCTTCACCCTCTCTCTCTCCCTCCCTCCTCCCTCTCTATCGTGGCTTGCTTACCGTGAGCTAGAGATGGGAGAGAGAGCGCGGTAGCCCCCGCTCAGCCTCCTGCTTGCTTTCTCTCCTTCACCCTCTCTCTCTCTCTCCCTCCTTCTCGCTCTCTCTCTTTCTCCTCCTCTCTCTCCCTCCTCCCTCGCTATCGTGGCTTGCTTACCGTGAGCTAGAGATGGGTGAGGGAGCGCGGTAGCCCCCGCTCAGCCTCCTGCTTGCTTTCTCTCCTTCACCCTCTCTCTCTCCCTCCCTCTCGCTCTCTCCCTCTCTCTCGCTCTCTCTCTCTCTCTCCTCCTTTCTCTCCCTCCCTCCTCCCTCTCTATCGTGGGTTTCTTACCGTGAGCTGCAGCGTGAGCTAGAGATGGGTGAGGGAGCGGGGTAGCCCCCGCTCAGCCTCCTGCTCGCTTTCTCTCCTTCACCCTCTCTCTCTCCCTCCCTCTCGCTCGCTCCCTCCCTCTCGCTCTCTATCTCTCTCTCCTCCTTTCTCTCCCTCTTCCCTCGCTATCGTGGCTTGCTTACCGTGAGCTGCATAGTGAGCTAGAGATGGGTGAGGGAGCGCGGTAGCCCCCGCTCAGCCTCTTGCTTGTGTCAGGTGCGGTCGGTGAGTACAACCCCGGGCTCGGCGACCACGGCCGGTCAACATCCGACCGACTTACCGCCGGCTGCGACGACGACGACTCGCGACCGAGTAGCGCTGCCGCGAGAGGGTGCTGGCGTCGGCGACGCCATCCGCTCGACATCGGCCGCGAGGTTCGAGTAGCTGCCGGCGTGGCGCGCGTCGTAGCGCAAGTAGGCGCCCCCTGGCGGCGGCCACGGGTCGGGGTCGCGGCGCGACGGCCGCACGTACGACGACGCGGCGGCGGGGAGCGGCGGAGTGCGCAGCGGTTTCTCGGCGAGCACAGAGAGGGCGCCGTCGTAGGCGACGCGTCTTCGCAGCTTTACGCTCAAGGTCCCGTGTAAATCACCCTCTTGCCCGCTCACCCTTTCGTCATAGCCCCCTATAGTAAAAAAAGCGCGACCTAACGCATGACGCAAGATAAGTCGCGACCCACACATTTTGTATGAATATAGCAGTATTTTTGAGTAAGAGTCAGAGTCAACTGAGTTTCGTAGACCGCACGCACCTAGACAAGCAGGCACCGCTACATACGTAAGAAAACCTTTGTTTGACATTGCTTGACATTTGTTTGATAATTGTTTGATCGTCATTTGTATAGCTAGTATTGTGCTTGTTGTTGACTGGATAATTTATTAATGGATAAAGTACAAGTTCCATTCGATATTCTCAAGTCTCTGTTTATTGTCATATATGTGGTATTTAGCGTAGCACATTAACAGTGAGATTTTACAACTCATACGCCGTAGTGATTACATACAGCAAGCCTCAGGGCTTAGCTATAAAATAATAGAATAGTGTATGATGGGGGCCCAAGGCCATGCACATATATAGTATTCGCATGGCGGGGACCTAAGGCCACCTATATAGTATTGTAATAATTGAATAGTTTATGATGGGGGTCCAAGTCCACATATATAGTAAGTATTGTATATGACGGTGGCCTAATATAATGCCATCTATATAGTACTGTTAGTATATATAGTGTATGCTGGCGGTCCACCAAGGCCACATATATAGTATTGTGTATGAAAGGGGCCTGAGGCCTCCTATATAGTAGTGTGTGGTAAGCCTTGGTTGTAAGCTATACCGCCTCCAGCAAAGAAAAGTAGGCTGCATTACTTGCTTTAGAATTTTGCACAGGGGAGAGATAGTGATCCGCTAGGGGACGGCTCTGATTGGCTAATTTTGTCTCTTATTTATTTTATTTTTTATTATTTTTGGCCCTGCGCCACACGCATACCTTATAAACGTTGATGATACCACAGTGCGTGTCTTATGTGTTGTGTCCTATGTCCATTCTCCTGTGTGCGTGTGCGTGTGCGTGTGTGTGCGTGCGCGCGCGTTTGTGTGTACATGTGGTGTGTGCATGTGTGCATGGGTGTGTGTGTATGTATGTATGTGTGTGTGTGTGTGTGTGTGTGTGTGTGTGTGTGTGTGTGTGTGTGTGTTGTGTGTGTGTGTGGTGTGTGTGTTGTGGTGCGGTGCGTGGCGTGGCCGTGCGCGCGTGTGTGCGTGTGTGTGTGTGTGAGTTCGCATGCGTGCAAGTTCGTGTGCGTTGATCTGTGCGCGAAAGAATATAAGAATATTAAGAAAAATATAATCCGCTACATTTCTAAACCTTTCGTTTTTGCATCGAAATGAATTTTAGTTAGCAACGTGAACTTATACTATAATGCTTCATGTGCCAGAAAAAAAGTGTGAATCTGGGCTTCAGAGGTTGCTAACAAGCATGTCGCTATCCCGATCTGGATCAATAAAGTGATGTAGAACGTCTGTATAAAAGAGTGCCGCTTCACTAGGAAAGGGCAAAAATACGGCCTGGTCATGCATTGCCGACGTTTTCTCGTATAATAGCGCTGAAGGAATAGCTGTCGTATCAGGTACTTCATATAATATTATGTACCCGAGGTACATATATGCATACACAAAGTGTACCAGACTTGTACTACAGCAGTGTACCCTAACCCTAACCCTAAACATACCTCATATAAAAATATAAATATAATACTAAACAACCTAAAACTACATCGGGTACATATAATTATGTAGTACCTGATACGACAACGACCCTTCGTGCTCTAATGGCTACCCGCAGCTGATATAACTATCCAGTCAATTATGTTACCCGATGTCACACGACACGACATGACAGTTATCATTCAGCCGCCGTGTTTCGTCGCATGGACGTCATTATAAGTGACGGGATATGTGACGCTGAAATGCCCACGTAGCCGCACGTAATGTAGAGCTTGTGTTACGTAGAAACGTGAAGGTGACGTCTGTGTGCGCGTGCGCATGTGGGCCACCGGAGCGGGGATTTTGCCTCCCGAATGATCGATCACACCTTTCATTTCTCCCTTGACGATGGAAAGCGTTTCAAATAACAACCAATTGTCGGTATGTTATCTCGAGAGACCAAATACACTAGTTATCCGATAATGCGTAGAGGAATTTTGAATCATATGTAATCGATTTCACTTTTCAACCATGGCTACTTCAGTTAAGAAACTTGTCGTGGTGACGCTTATTTTCGTTTTTTCGATCATAGTGTGATTTATCGATTAAACAAGTAGCCTTACTCATTAATATGATCAAGAATAGATAGATAACAAGCGGTTCCTTAACAACTTTGCTCAGAAACAAGGTTGCAAGCAACAAGGTTAAAGGTCAGCAGCAAGTTGAGAAAATAACCGACAAGTTAGCGGTAGCGTTTTTTTAAGATTGCCAGCATAAAGTAAACACAAACACTGTTTACACGTAGGATGATTTATTAACGAACATCGACATTACTGATATGATCAAGACCTTCATGTGTTTCATCTTATAATATGCTCGACTGCGTTCTATCGGAGGCACACAGAACATGATGTATCAGACTCATATTAATTTCAATTATTGGCCAACTTGTACTGCATTAATATCGGCACGTTTAATCTGTAATCGAATATCACACAATCACAGACAATTGTTCTACATATGGAGGTATGCCTATGGTGACTTTGATAGCTCCGTGCTAAGCCCATTTCACAGGGTTGCTATATTTCTCAATAAGCAACCCACTATTAAAACATTGCCAACAAGTGTCGCGACCCTTGGTCAAACGTTTTGTACAGAGACGGCGGCACGACATCCCAACATATGACAACACGATAAAACATACGTGCACATAATATCACGACAAACAATAAAAACACTGTACGACGCACAAGCAGGTGTAACGGCAGAAACTGAAACAAGTCTGCATTACCAGGCACTGTAACGTCGACATCTATAACGGTACGACTTCATCATACACCTATATACCTACTGCGATTTAAAATTAGCATGTACAACAAACCCATAGCAATAACGTAAACAACAAACCTAACTAGTAAAGCGAGTAGACGTACAGGGGTAGTAAACAGCGGGACGCCCCTAGAGATTAGGCACAGCCAAACCAATCTACCCCGACACTTCAAGTATCGATTGGAGAAACAATGAAAGGATACAAGATATAAGAGATACAAGATCACAGAACAGTATATCAACAACAAATAGTACACACGCTTTTCTGTAACGGTGGTAAATACTGGCCCTAACGAAGCAAGAACGCATTACCCACATGCTACTGCTGCAGCTGCATTCCCCCTATCGGCATTTGATACTGCGGCGACTGCTGCCTATACATCTATAGCTATCAATCGACACACACCCGCACAAGCACAGGCGTACACACGCACAGACACACACAGAGCGGAAGAGAGAGAGAGAGAGAGAGAAAGAGAGAGAGAGAGAGAGAGAGAGAGAGAGGAGAGAAGAGGAGAGCGCGAGAAGAGAGAGAGAGAGGAGAGAAAGGCAAACGACAGAGAGAACGACGGGAGATAGAGAGAGAGATGAGAGAGTGAGAGAGAGAGAAAGAGAGAGAGAGGAGAGAGGAGAGAGAGAGAGAGAGAGCGAGAGAGAGACAGCAGAGAGAGACAGAGAGAGAGAGAGAGCAGAGGAGAGAAAAGGAGAGAGAGAGAGAGAGAGAGAGAGAGAGAGAGAGAGAGAGAGGAGAGAGACTTCATGGCTCTTCATGCGATTCTCGCACTGGCCCTTTGAAAGACATATGGCGAAGTAAACAGTAATCAATTAATTAGTAATAGAAAAACAATAGCGCGTTAATTACTAGAGTATTTAGCTATTACAAATTAAAGCATCCCTACTATGAAAGAACACGTTCAACAAGTTGACAAGGGCGAAAAAAGAATTAAAGTCAAGCTGGTTTTACACTATGGGAAAGTCGACGAGTTTTTCACCGTTCTATCAACCTTTCTATCAGATGTTCAAAGTTTTTACGTTATCGACCGCGAGTCGGCAAACGTTTCAAAATTTGACCAGCAGTGTGCGCGCAGGATGCCGTGGATACACATTTTTGCACGTAATAATTTGCGCCAGTGTGGCGCCGATAGCAAAACCTCGATTTCCCCCTGGGTGTAGGGACACACCACCTGATTGCGATTATCGGAGTGGTTGAGTGGCAAAAACTAGTTGAGAAAATAGAACATATTCTAATCTGTCAACCAGTTGGGCGCTCAAATTTTACACTTACACTGCCGACTTTCGGGTTGATTATTTGAAAAGGTTATCAGCTCATCAACTTTTCAACAGAAAGTTGATAGTGTAAACACAGCATTACAATGATCGCAATTGATCGCATTTCAATGACGAGCTAGCAATGCCCAGAAGCAAAACTACACAACAAAGCCATACACGATAAGCAGGCTTCATCACACCTTGATGTGGTCACAGAGCATTATAATGAAAGCGTACGTCGCGATCAACAACTCACAACTCGACAAGATAACACGAGCTTAAAACTATACTGTGTATTATGTTAGGCGTCACACGATATACCTATATTCAGAAGTAGATAATAGGAAATTCCCTATTATCTACTGCTGATATATTGGAATGAGCTGTTTGAATAGAAATTCTAACAAAACCTCGTACTTTCAGGTGTCACATATAAAACTACAAAAATAACTATAAGACCAAGAAGCCAACTGTCCAGTATATACATTTGCAGCCAAAAAGCAGTACATCATTTCAAACCAGTTACGAACCAGTATCAGGATGCTTTCTAGCAAGAATAGTAAGCCAAACCAATCAGCAGGTAAACTCAACAAGTTGATTCAGCGTGTCATTCTATTTCTAACTTGATTGTGAGTGAAACACATTTACACTGCACAACCCAACGGTTCACACATTTTTGCTGACCGCAGTTGAATGTCATAAATTTGTTAGAAAATCATTTTCCAACGCTCTGAAAATTGATAAACATAACAATTAATCTAATATCTCACATGTAAACGAACTCAACATTTCTTTGTCATATGCCGCTGAGAAACCGTCAGACAGAAAGATTGTGCAAATGAGGTATTTCACTGCTAGACAACACTATAAGACATGCACTACTGCTAGGAAGTCTTCAGACCTCTGGAAGAGAACCGGTTGTAGATGTGTACACATAAAGAGTTTCAACAGTGGTAAGCAAACGTCAGTAAGAATAAACCCTGTCGCACAACCCAGCAGTATTAGACAGCTGGCCGTAAAAAGGACACAGTGTCAGTGTCAGGTGCATGTTAAAATGACACCAACGTCTGGAATCGTTGACAGTGATCTTACTAATATAAAAACCTAAATGTCGATAAATCTACCAACTACAGATCCACAGTTGTTCAAAATTATTTACATGCTGTGAGAGTTCATGTTGCAATAGCCACATGTGTACAGAGAACACTCAACAAATTATAAGCCGTAATAATACTATTGATTTTACTCACACTTGACACACCCAACTTGCATGTCAACTAACCCGTTCTCAGATTCAGTTACGAACATGCACAAAATGTCAACACACGGGAGGAACTATAGAGACGAAGCCAATACAATAACAACAAACAGTCTTTGACATTTTACAGGCAACGCATATTGTTATCATTCTCGCTCTCCAACCACCATAAATTACCAGCCAGTATATACCAAGTCACATGAGAGTACAAGGCGTGAAACTATTTTTTTGGACAGGTATGCTAGTGAGAAAAAGGTCAACCTCCATGAGCAGTGTACGAACCTTCCCCCTTCCCACCCCACTTCCCCCGCTCACCGATTCCGGCACACATAAAACGTGAAATGCCTACAATTTTAAGGCCGACTGTTTAGACGTGTATCTGTTGTGCGTACATCTCAGACAATAACTATGATCATATATATATATATATATATATATATTTAATGTATGTAATGTGTGCGTGTGAGTGCGCGTGCGCGTGTGTGCGTGCGTGCGTGCGTGCGCGCGTGTATTAAATTCGATATGCCGCGAAAAATAAATTTCACCACTGCCCCATTCTTTATCCTGACTAAGACACATCAATAACGATTGGGACAGGCGATGAAGGACAAATTCACTCGCCTAACTCGAGTTCTAAAGGTAGCACAGGTGTTTGTGTGTGCGCGCGTTCACCTCGTTATTGATGTCTTGGACTATCGTGTCTTAGTTAGGATAAAGAATGGGGCAGTGGTGAAATTTATAGTCCGTTGCTCCACCACAGGACCTGTAGCGGAGCCGAGGACCTCAATAGTGAAGATCATACAAATCAAGATTAAACTGTTCTTCAACGCGCCACGCTAGCCTAACAGACAATCGAATGACAGCCGAGATCACGATTAAAATTCGTTTCAGTCCACTCATCACAGTACGTTTAGACTAATTACGGGTTGAAAGGACTACAGCGGACACGTGAGAACATTGCACACCGATCAACACCTACGCGACAAGCGCCATTTTATAAAACAAAAAACCGCAGAACAATCACTTCAATTTCGTGGCCCCATCACAGTGGTTGGAACCTTACAAGCTACTCACAGGCCTTATACCTGAATAATCTCCACGGCTACAGCATATATCCAGAACGAGATTGTTTAAAATCACTCCCTTCATAACAAACGTACGCCGAAAACTACGGCGTTGAGCGATTGCAAACATGAAGCTCTAATACTGCCTTGCACTAACACTAGATGTAACCTCAAGACTGGCCAACATTTATCACGATATCACAATATTTATCAATAATTACACAGCAGTGCAGTAAGGGAATAACATTTAATAGCTAATCATCACTCGATATTACTCAATTTATACAGTCGTAAGCCACTTGGTAGCTACACCTGACCAAGATATTCCAATCCTTATACACTTCAATCTGTAGGGATTGCAACATGTTAAGCACTGCCAACTTACTTACAAACTAATACGTCATAACTTCATTATCATAAAGTTATCACAGCGCAATACACTACAATACCCAGCTACAAACCATTAACGGATAACGTGATTACTTTGTCTTAAATTGGGCTTTGTTTAGATAACATTTAAAATTTTAATGCTCAACATATCACTTATCCACACATATATACATATATATATATGTTTATGCTATCGTTTTTCGAGTGATAACATAAACTCTGTTCACACTATATTCGTACACTATACACTGCGAGCTTATGAATTTTAATAATTTAAATGATAAAGTACTGAAATCTTTCTGGAAACGATTAGTGTAGGGTTTGTAGATAATTATGCATTATTTATGCACCACGATAATTTTCACATGTCAAAAGTGGTCCGAGATAAACGTATATAACAATAAATTTCATTACTACCAGTCTGTAGTGGGCGATAGTGAAATGCACAATCGTAGATATACGTCATCACCACTAGATGTAACAGAAGCAACGGCATGAAGCAGTCAAACGTATAAACAGGTATGTAGCAAAAATTAAGCTGAGCTCGAATAAAAACAATTTATTACCTATAATCATGCTACCTTTTAACAGTGCTTCACCTTGACTTACCACAACAGTGCTCTAAGCCCTAGCTCATGTTAATGCTAAAGGCATACACGGTTCAGGGAATAACATTAATGGTATAAACTAGACTTGCTCTCTTACTATCAGTGTGTACTCCACCCTGACTAACCTTAACAGCTAATACTCAGCAGCAACATCATTAACAGTATACACTCCAGCTTGACCCATCGCAATGGTACATGCACCACGCTTTCTCACACCAACATTATAATGATAATATATATTATCAATATACACTTCCCTCTGGTCAACTTTATCAGTAAACATTCCACGTTTAACCTAAATACTCAAACCTGGTCTATATTTCATAGCATCCACTCCACGTGGACAAACATTAAAGACTTCAGTGACACTAACACAAACATTAACACAGTATACATTTCACTCTGACTAACATTAAGTGTATATTTCATGTTACTAGTACCTGTATGCCTTCATGGTTAACAGTACCCACTATAAACTTTCTCATGCTGTCAATATACACATCACCGGTGTGTGTTTAAGGCAGTGAGAAGAGGGGGGGGGGTGCAACCCCCATTACATTGTTCACAAGATTTACCTCCTGTGTATGTAAAGCAGGGCACCTTTAAGTAATTTTCCACAGATACTTAATCAATGAGTTAGATTCAGATTCGCTCTCACTATGTGAAGCAAGTTTACATTCAGGCTTAGACCAATGCTTGTGTCGACTTTCCTTCTCATTATTGCACTTATTTCTTACATCAAGGGGAAAGCCAGTGAAATTTGCTAAAAACATCAGATCACTACCTGACCCGGTAGTGGCTAATGCACTTGTGCCCCTACTGTGTGGCTGTGATACAATGACCTGATCAAACTGAAGACGAGATCAATGCAGAAATCGGGGTGTTGTGGCAACCAGGATGTTAACTGCGATCAAGTTTTCATGACGACCGGATCATCCGGGACGCCTGGTAGTCACGGTGACTGGCAAGTTGCAGAGAAGAGATCACCATGAAGTCTGAGTCATCGCAGAGCCCTCGTCGACATAACAAGCACATCGTTGTGGCACCTACGTTGTCGCGGCGACCAACTCGTCACAGGCACCTAGGTCGTCGTGGCACCTACGTCGTCGTGGCAACCGACTCGTCACAGGCACCTAGCCTGTGGCAACGTAGGTGCCGCGACGACCTAGGTACCTGTAACGACGTAGGTGCCTGTGACGAGTTGGTGGCCATGACGATGTAGGTGCCTGTGGCAACGTAGGTGCCGCGACGACCTAGGTACCTGTAACGACGTATTGGTGGCCATGACGATGTAGGTGCCTGTGGCAACGTAGGTGCCGCGACGACCTAGGTGCCTGTAACGACGTAGGTCTCGTCACAGGCACCTTACGTCGTTACAGGTACCTAGGTCGTCGCGGCACCTACGTTGCCACAGGCACCTACATCGTCATGGCCACCAACTCGTCACAGGCACCTACGTCGTTACAGGTACCTAGGTCGTCGCGGCACCTACGTTGCCACAGGCACCTACATCGTCATGGCCACCAACTCGTCACAGGCACCTACGTCGTTACAGGTACCTAGGTCGTCGCGGCACCTACGTTGCCACAGGCACCTACATCGTCATGGCCACCAACTCGTCACAGGCACCTAGGTCGTCGTGGCACCTACATCGTCATGGCCACCAACTCGTCACAGGCACCTACGTCGTTACAGGTACCTAGGTCGTCG
>NW_014577083.1:335864-341319 GCF_000485595.1 Priapulus caudatus
GCCACAGCATAACGTGGCGCAACGTGGCACAACGTCACAGCACAATGTGGCACAACGTCACAGCACAACGTGGCACAACGTCACAGCACAACGTGGCACAACGTCACAGCACAACGTGGCACAACGTGGCGCAACGTGGCGCAACGTGGCGCAACGTGGCACAACGTCACAGCACAACGTGGCACAATGTCACAGCACAACGTGGCACAACGTGGCAGCACAACGTGGCACAACGTGGCACAACGTCACAGCACAACGTGGCACAACGTCACAGCACAACGTGGCACAACGTGGCACAACGTCACAGCACAACGTGGCGCAACATGGCGCAACGTGGCACAACGTCGCAGCACAACGTGGCGCAACGTGGCGCAACATCACAGCACAATGTGGCACAACGTCACAGCACAACGTGGCACAACGTCACAGCACAATGTGGCACAACATCACAGCACAACGTGGCACAACGTCACAGCACAACGTAGCACAACGTAGCACAACGTAGCACAACGTAGCACAACGTTAGCACAACGTAGCACAACGTCACAGCACAACATGGTGTAGGCTTCGTGCTTATACGTTAGTTTGTGATGCGCCTTAATTTGTGCGTACCAGAGAGTAAAAAGAGAGACAGAGAGAGTGAAAGAGAGAGACCAGAGTGTGGGAAAAAGTGATTGGAGAGAGAGAGATAAAGAAACAAAGAGAGAGAAAGAGACAGAGACAGAGAGAGAGAGAGAGAGACAGAGACAGAAAGGGAGAAAGACAGAGACAGAGAGGGAGATAGTGAATAAGACTTAGTGAGAGTGAGAGTGAGAGAGAGAGAGAGAGAGAGAGAGAAAGAGAGAGAGAGAGAAAGAGAGTATGTGAGTGAGTGAGTGAAAGTAAGAGGAAGTGAGAGATAGAGGAGAGAAAGAGAGAGAAAGGTAGTGCATGAGAACGAGTTAGCAAAAGTGAGATAGAGATTGAGAGAAAAAGATGAGAAAGGAAGTGAGGGTAGATGGAGAGCGATGGTAGTGGGAATACAGAAAGGGGAAGAGACTGAGTACTGAGTGAGAAAAGAGCTGGAGAGAGGGAAGGAGCAAGGGAGTGAGCGAGATAGAGACAGAAATAGTGGAAGAGAGAAAAGGGGAGGAAAGAGAAGTGGACAATACTATCCACCAGTGCCTACTTGTAACGTGTAGCACGACAGCCTTCACCTTTGTGACAAGCATTCTCCCTATACATTGGAAATGGGAAATATAGGTCAAACCCGGATGGGACAATCAAATGATCCGCTGCCAGACACGCGCACATAGCGATGTATGTATAAGGGAGGGGGTCGTCATGGGCGGAAGGCTGGCAAGCTGCGACGGCACCTATAAAAACTTGCAAATTACACACTGGCGCCACCTACCGGTGGGTTTAGTGAAATATGCACTCTTTTATCCTTACAAGCTCTTATAAAATTAATGTACACACGTGTGCGTGGGTGCATGCATGTGTGCGTGCGTTTTCGTGTGATTAATTTGTTGAGGCGTATACACTTACATACATAGTTATCTTCAACAATTTTCCTGGTTACTTATACAGAAATAAGCAGTGTGGTGGTTGAAAGTGTATTAGCTAGTACTCTCAAAATACTCACCACAATTAAATAACACGAGTGCGTTCAGAGCTACACATTCGTCCTTTGTCAAGGGTTTCGAGCCAAACTTGCCCAAAAACTTCAGCATGACTGGATACATCTCCTCGGAGTTGATTGCTCGAAAAACCTGAAACCATTGATAGAAAAAAGTCACTGTGATGCAGGCAATGCTGTTTTTCAGCTATTTATATGCATGCGATATAATAATTGCTCGCAGTGACAGTAACTGGGTGGGGCTCTTTTCATGTGCGGTGGATTGTCTTTCAATATCTTGCAGGAACTGTTGGAAAACGTCAGCGAATCAGCCCTCTAGGATGTCGTTAACATATATATATACATATTTTACATCAGTATGCCTATGTGGCAGCAACTGGCGTGATATTAACATCAGCATAGAAACGCATGACAACGGCCTTTCGAGCCTACAATGTTGACTGTGGTCTACATACTACTACTATAGTACACATACATACATATATATACATATATATATATATACGTATATATACGTATATATATATATATATACATACATATATAGTGGTATACATACGACGTACTAGCAAACCATAAAGTTTGATGTCTAGAGAAATAAGATGTGTTACTCTAGTTGAATAAATTCGCACGTACTTAATTTTAGGAGTGCAATTCGTGATACTAAAACTCGCCTTTATAACCACTAAAGCCTGGGGATACAAAACGCAAACAGGCTCCTACGGATTTCTTATGAGGTTGGATGGGCTAATTCACACAAAAATGGCACGTGTCGCTAGCAATAAAAGAACATGTAAAAACGTGCAGTCAGCTGCACACCGTGTTCCTGTAATCACTGTCCCCTTGCATCAAGTACCCTGCAGGTACTACAACCCAACTGCATGCCAACTGCCGGCCAACAAAGGTTGGGCGGGCAATCCTTGATATGAATCGCTATTACACTCTAACCTACACGTTCAGATTGTGAAATGTGCATGTTCCGGCAAGCAGTCTCCGCTGCGTCCGGCATCCTCGAGGCTAACAGCAGTATACGAATTTGAAATGTGTCTCTTGTTTACGCGATGCACATTGGAGATGAGTGCAAAAGGACCAGCCAGCGCATGCAGAAGCATAAAGGAATCACCCTTTAAGTGAAACTTGCCAATTTACCTAGATGGAGGAAATAAATAATAATGAGAACATTGCTGAATCGTGGGATGAAGTGAAGTGATCAGATATAAGTGGAGTATGTAGAAACGCATGGCCAGAGTGAATCTCTCCAGGGATTCGATGAGCAGAAAATATACATTATATTCAGCAAGATACTGTGACACTCACACATGATGCACGTTTTATAGCCATCATAGCAGACGATGTGATTGCGTTGCTACAGTCTCGTAGAGATAATCTGTCTAATAAATAATGCTATGCCCTTGAAACAAGTGCCGAGTTGCGGAAGAAGGCATGGATAGCATGGATTTTTGAAAAGGGGGTGTCCAAGAAGAAATAAATGGCACCTTTTCCTGCATAATTTTTGTGGTGTTTTAAAAAGCTGCCGAAGGCACTTAAAAATTGTCTATTTAAAAATTGCACAATTTAAAAAAAAACATTGGTGCATTCTGAAAGCATCCGAGCAGTAATTTTGATGTCTAGAATGCAAGATGGAATTCCAAATTTTTAGCAGAAAATGATCTTTTAAGTCATCCTACAATGAAATTCACCTCTGGATCGCACCCCGAACAATAAAATCGGGTTGAAAAACAAAAATTTATCAGATCCGGTCCCCCGGACGCCCCGTGGACCCCTCTTTGCCCATTTCTAGGTTTTATACCAAATTTATATATATATATAAGTAAATCTTTATCAGAAAAAATAGCCCTAAAAAAATTGTGATGAAATTTTTTAGGGCACTTTCAAATTAAAGGGCCGTACCCCCCGAACAACCCCCCTAGATCCGCCCCTGGATACAGAAGTCTCAACTACCACTCTCTAGTGGACTAGAAAGCAAATGGCCAAGGAATTTGCACTTAGAGCAGAAGGGTTGCAGATCTTCACTGCTAATCATGCAAATCGTAGACATAACCGCAATGTTCTAAGCAAAGTCAACAATGGCCTCTGCTGCCACAAGAAGCTTTACAAATGGAAGATCTGCTGTAACAGGCAATCACTAATAGCCAACTTGCTGGCCCCCAACAAGACAGAGCCTGATGTGTCCTTTGCCTCTCCCTCTCCCTCTCTGGGTATTTATAATTATAAATTCCATTTCCCTTGGTTGTTTGATATCATTAAATAACCAATATATACATTTACAAATGTTTAAAATACATCCGTAAGTGTCCCTGCGGTGCACTTCTTTAATCCGAATTTTTTTTCTTGCCTTTAGGAGGTTAATGGGAATGCATTACTTACGTAACACGAGGTATTAATGTACTTGAAAATTGCGCCAAGGCATTGTGAAATCATGGCATATAGACCCTCTTAGGAATACGCGTGGATGGGATATTTCCCTATCAAACTCTACACTATTTCAGCTTAGGCGCTGCACTGATATAGAAATTGAGACAACAGATCGGGGAAGCAAGGGTTTAGATTACGGCAGATCTCAGAGGGGGAGGGAGAGAAAGAACAAGAAAGAAAGGGAGCGAAAGAGAGATGGGGGAGAGAGAGAGGAAGAGGGAGAGAGAGGGGAGGAGGAAGAGAGAGCGATGGTAAAGTGACAGTGTACGGAAGCGAAGCGAGTGTGAGTACTCCTACCAGGGGCGTAGATAGTGGGGGGGATGGGGGGGATGCATCCCCCCCACTTATTGACGTGGGGGGGATGGCGTGTACAATCATCCCCCCTACTTTCAGGAGGAAAATGGGGGATTCAAAATTTTCTGGTGGAGGACCCGCATACCCCCGCCTGTTTCTTACCACCCTCCTCGAAAACCTGCATTGCCCACTGTCGAGCGTAACAAATTGAGCACCCCCACTTCAAAAATCATTCCGCGGCGCCTGTAGAGTACTGCTAACAAAGATTATGATTATGAATATTTGTATGCAAAAGTCAAATTTGAGTTCATCTGACAGGGGCGTAGATAGCGGGGGGATGGGGGTATATACCCACACACTTATTGAGGTGGGGTGGCTTTCATCCCCCCTACTTTCAGGAAGAAAATGGGGAAAAATTTAAGATTTTACAGACAATAAATACTGGATATTTATCTACAAATCCGTCATCACTGTTCATACTCTCCTAATGTATTATTACAGAAATGGAACGTGACATACATCTCCTGTAAAATGGCTGTAACTCGTTCCAAGAATGACATTATTTTACTGAAACTCAGATGGTTAATTTTGGTCGCATTCCCCATATACAATTTATTTTTCCAAAATTCCCAAAGTCTTATCACTGCTCACGAAGGTTAAATCCTTGCTTTATTCAAAATTAGTATACACCTATTGAGAGTTGGGATATTGAATTTTCACGGGGATTGAATGGGAAAATTCAATTTCATCTCACTTTTTTTGGGGGCGGGATGGGGGTGCTGAGACCCGACCGGAAGTATATTCCCAATTTTGTATAAGGGGTGAAAATGTGCACTTTTTTGTTCAAATCTGGTTGTTTTTCTCATATTTTTTAGCAGTTTTAACATTCTCAGTAAAATATACGTTTTATCAAAATTTTAGGGGAAGATGATTCCAGTGCTGTAGTTGTCAACGGGGGGTCGGTAGCACGGGGCGGTCGCCCCCCCCCTAGAATTTTCAGGGCAAAGGTATTTTAGCCTAGGTAAGTCTGCACTGGTAATCCCAGTGAGGACATGTACATAGCACAGATTTGGTATAAGTATTCAGGGCCGTATACGGCCCTGAATA
>NW_014577083.1:341664-346296 GCF_000485595.1 Priapulus caudatus
GGCAGGATTTTACTGTCATATGTAAACCTGTTTGGGGAAAAAAATTTCGCCCCCGGGCTAGGGGTCTGCACCTGCACCCTGCCATGCAGGGGCGCTACGGCAGGCCCCTGGACCCCACCCATTAAGGGCTTTGCGCCAAGGCGCTCGCGGTGTGCGCTACTCGCGCACACTCTTCATTCGCACACAGCGAAATCATACCCCCACAACTGAGGACCTGTCTACACCACTGACTCCTACAGTCCTACTCCATGGTAAATCAAAGCCACCACATAAAGCACCATCACTCACTCATCTGTTTTACTCATAGAAATAATATAGATATAGATAATATCAAGAGCTCATAATAGGGAAGAGTATGACACCGTTTTGCAGTTTTCAACTTGTAAATATTCTATCAATATGTGAATAGATATATTCAAACTTTACCTCGTTTTCGTCTATGATTCTTCCTTAATCATATGACACCACCGATTTACCTGAAAATCTGCGAACATTTGGGAAAACTGTGTGAAACCGTGTCGTATTCAAAGAACTTATTTGAAGAACAGATACGATTTTCAGGTAAATTGGTGGTGTCATATGATTAAGGGAGAATCATAAACGAAAACAAGGTAAAGTTTGAATATAATTATTCACATATAGATAGAATATTTACAAGTTGAAAACTATGCAAAACGCTGTTAAAACGGTGTCATACTCTTCTGTATTATGAGCTCTTGATAATATCTATCTTATTTCTATGGTTTTACTAATGTTGATGCTGATTATAGTTCTATATATATATATATATATAACTAGAAAGGGCAGTTGTCGCCAACTACATATATCCCCCGTGTTCTCCCCAAGATGTGTAAGTATACGAAGTTTGGTCGTGATAGGTCAATTAGGGGCCGAGTTATAGAGCAGAAGGGAAATATGATAAAGGTAAAGATCAAGGTCAAGGTCAAATAAAGGTTTCAGTGATCTGGTTTTGGTACGCGACACACCTTCTCCCCAAGATGTGTAAGTATACCAAGTTTGGTCGCGCTAGGTCAATTAGGGGCCGAGTTATAGAGCAGAAGGAAAATATGATCAAGGTTAAGGTCAAGGTCAAATAAAAGCCGCAGTGACCAGGTTTTGGTACGCGACACACCTTCTCCCCAAGATGTGTAAGTATACCAAGTTTGGTCGCGCTAGGTCAATTAGGGGCAGAGTTATAGAGCAGAAGGAAAATATGATAAAGGTCAAGGTCAAGTTCAATGTCAAATAAAGGTTGCAGTGACCTGGTTTCAATATGCGACACACCTTCTCCCCAAGATGTGTAAGTATACCAAGTTTGGTAGCGCTAGGTCAATTAGGGGCCAAGTTAGAGAGCGGAAGAGAAATATAATCAAGGTCAAATAAAGGTCGCAGTGACCTGGTTTTGGTACGCTGCTCACCTTCTCCCCAAGATGTGTAAGTATACCAAGTTTGGTAGCGCTAGGTCAATTAGGGGCCAAGTTAGAGAGCGGAAGAGAAATATAATCAAGGTCAAATAAAGGTCGCAGTGACCTGGTTTTGGTACGCTGCTCACCTTCTCCCCAAGATGTGTAAGTATACGAAGTTTGGTCGCGCTAGGTCAATTAAGGGCCGAGTTATAGAGCAGAAGGAAAATGTGATCAAGGTTAAGGTAAAGGTCAAATAAAGGTCGCAGTGACCTGGTTTTGGTACGCTGCTCACCTTCTCCCCAAGATGTGTAAGTATACCAAGTTTGGTAGCGCTAGGTCAATTAGGGGTCATTTAGACCGAGCGGCAGCGGCGGCTGGGGAGACATGAAACCATAGTACACGTAGTATCCCCGCCGACTTCGTCGCGGGGGATATAAATATACTCATTAAACGGAAGACCACGTGAATATGTGAACTGATTCAACTACGATAAACATCTCTGATTCCTAGATTCACCTCAGCATATACGATTTAGGTAACATCTAATTTTGTGTCGGGTTCCCTTTTAATGATTGAAGCAATCAGAATCAAGCATGATTCGTTGTTTTCGTCATGAAGCAGGGAAATACTACTATAACGAGAAATAGATCGGGTCACAGAGACAAGGTGATGCACGGCCTCTCCACACAAACATGAGCATCCATATTTTATCTGCTCGATTTCCTCACCTCAATATCCATGCAGAGATCCTCACAGAGTTTGATGTGCCCTTGGTACGGCATAGACAGATACATGATTTTCAATACGATCAGCTCACCCCACCCAGCCTGAAGGAGCAGCATCTGATCCGTCAATGCAAGATCCTTGAAACCTAAAATGCAGGTATACTATTAGACATTATTACTGTAATGGATGATGCCACTGTCAGAAAAAAATACGAGCTGTAAGCACAGTCCAACTGAACAAACAACTGAAAAAACATTTTTAATGATCGAAGCATTTCTGTCGTCCTTCGCATGTGACACGATGCCCTAGGTACAGTTGAATTGAGATAATTATTTAGTTTAAAGCATGAGGATACTGACAGTTGTTACATTTATAGAGATGTTACCCATATCTGCCTGTCTAACGAGCTACAGCCAACGCTCTCGTTTGTTCGCTTGGGTTTAAATGATGTCATTTAGAAAGGTTTTTGAAACATTGATTAATACACACACATGCGCATACGTACGTATACGCACGCGCGCACACAGGCATGCACGCACACACATACAGTACGCATGTAGAACCTGCCCAGCAGTATTAGCAGTACAACAATTCGGATTATAAAGGATGGGGTGGAAAGTGAAAAAGAAGAACAAGAGATAAGACACAACCATAGAGGAGATGGTATCATGTATATTACCACGACATACGAGGGTGTCACGACAACTACCTCTCAGACAATCACCCCAAAAACAATTACACCTGGACAATTACCTCTCATGCCATTAACCCCCTAGATAATTCCCCCCCCTCGCCAATTACCCCGTCTCTCAAAACAAAAATCCTCGGGTAATTATCAATATGCCAGTCCCCCTACATGCCTCAGACAAATACCCCTGGACAAACAATCCCATGCTAATGACATCACACAGCTATGGCCGACTCCTCGATAAGCTTTTGCTGTGGTAATTGTCTGGGGAGGGGGGTGATTGTCCGTAGGTAAATGGTCCAGGGGGAAGAGAATTGTGCAGAGGTGATTGTCCCAGGAGTACTTGTCTAGGGGGTACATTTCTGGGAGGGGGTGAATGGCATAGAGGTCAATCGTCCTAGAAGTAACGGTCTGGAGGAATTGTCCTAGACCTGAGTAGCTGATCAAATGCCACAGAGAAAGAAGGGAAGGGTGGGGTCAATGGAAGGTGAAGGGAAACAGAACGAAGAGGAAAAAAAAGGAGGATCAAGGTAAACAGGTACAAGAGGCATGAAAAATGAGTAAACTAGGGAGGGAGTGATTTAGGGAGCCAGGTGGATGGAAGGGAATGGAGAAAAAATAAGGAAAGTAACGAAGTAAGTACAACACACTTACCCGGCACTATCTACCTGCGATCCAACACACTTACCCGGCGCCCTCTACACGCGATCCAACACACTTACCCGGCGCCCTCTACACATGATCCAACACACTTACCCGGCGCCCTCTACACGTGATCCAACACACTTACCCGGCGCCCTCTACACGCGATCCAACACACTTACCCGGCGCCCTCTACATGTAAACCAACACACTTACCCGGCGCCCTCTACATGTAAACCAACACACTTACCCGGCGCCCTCTACATGTAAACCAACACACTTACCCGGCGCCCTCTACACGCCATCCAACACACTTACCCGGCGCCCTCTACACGTGAACCAACACACTTACCTGGCACTCTCTACACGCGATCCAACACACTTACCTGGCGCCCTCTACACGTGATCCATCACACTTACCCGGCGCCCTCTACACGCGATCCATCACACTTACCCGGCGCCCTCTACACGCGATCCAACACACTTACCCGGCGCCCTCTACACGCGATCCAACACACTTACCCGGCGCCCTCTACACGCGATCCAACACACTTACCCGGCACTCTCTTTGCCCAGTTGATAATGTTGCTCAGCATGCGATCTGAGATATCACTCATTGCACTCAGTGTCCGGAGAAGACCCTCTGGCTGGTTGCTGTCGACGTTGGCGTAGAGACGCTCGTTGCAATCTATCGCATTGAGCTGCCGTAGGAATGTCTCACCTGCACAGGTGTGGTTGCATCTATCAGTAAATGTCGCCAGAGAAACTCAAACGCAGGGGGTTACAACCTGTGCCGCATAGTGACAGGGCTCATCTGGTGTCTGGTTTTCTGCTGATAAATTCATTTGTGCATAGCAAGGCGTCCTATACATACGTTCATTTCTAACCCCAAAAAACAACACTTCAAACTAGTGTAATAAAATTCCGATAGATGGCGGGCGGCTATCAAAGGCATCGTTGCATCGGTCAGCAAAAGCATTGCAGCAATGGCAGCTGTCAGTGTGACGACGAATTGCAAAAAGCAGGAGCGAATAATTACCATATTATTACTATACATAACGTGCGTTCTATACAAAAAGTTTTTCAATCGCTCCGTCAGACCATGTCCTCAAAAAATGTCTAAAATCTGCCCTGTGCCCCATTGACCTTTGACCTGCGACCTCCAATTTC